>NC_133847.1:44496-199734 GCF_047830755.1 Zonotrichia albicollis
TACATGTTGCAGAGAGCTATGCAGAGTGTTTTGCAAGAAGAAAAAGAAAGTTGTCCAAAACACCTTCCAACCGAATATTCATGTGTTTGGAAAAGGTAGGAAAGTGGTAAGGTACTGTTTTGGATCTGTTTGCAAGCTGCGCACAATATCCCAGTCTTGTGCAGCTTCATTCTTCTCCTTTCGAAAGCAGCCGCTCTCTCCGGCTCCCGGAGGCGAAGAACCGGCTTCTTCGCGCAAAGGCGATTGTACTGGTCACAGTGCACTCCAGTGCGGCGGCTTCTGCCGAAATGTGCCCGGGACCAGCGCTTAGCTCCAGAGGGCTGCCTACCTTTGTCTTTCGGGACTTTTGTGGTCTACAGCATTGCTGAAATGTTTTCCAGTATGTTAAGCAAGGAGAAACTGTGCCTGCACAGAAAACATCTCGCGTCGTGTTTTACATGTTGCAGAGAGCTCTGCTGAGTGTTTTGCACGAAGAAAATAAAGTTGTTGAAAACACCTTCCATCCGTATATTCATATATTTGAAAAAGGTAGGAAAGTGGTAAGGTACTGTTTTCTATCAGTTTGCAAGCTGCGCACACTATCCCAGTGTTGTGCAGCTTCATTCTTCACCTTTTGAAAGCAGCCGCTCTCTCTGGCTCCCGGAGACGAAGAATCGGCTTCTTCGCGCAAAGGCGATTGTACCGGTCATAGTGCACTCCAGTGCGGTGGCATCTGCTGAAATGTGCCCGGGATCGGCCCTTTGGTCCGGGGACATCCGTACCTTTGTCTTTCGGGACTTTTGTGGTCTACATCACTGCAAAAAGCTTTTCCACTATGTCGGGCAAGGAGAAACTGTGCCTGCTCAGAAAACATCTCCCATCGTGTTTTACATGTTGTAGAGAGCTCTGCAGAAGTTTATTATGCAAGAAGAAAAAGAAAGTTGTCCAAAACACTTTTCAACAGAATGTTCATGTGTTTGGAAAAGGTAGGAGAGTGGTAAGGTACTGTTTTCTAGCAGTTTGCAAGCTGCGCACACTATCCCAGTGTTGTGCAGCTTCATTCTCCACCTTTCCGAAGCAGCCGCTCTGTCCGGCTCGCGGAGGCAAGGAAGCGTCTTCTTCGCGCAAAGGCGATTGTGCCGGTCACAGTGCACTCCAGTGCGGCTGCTTCGGCCGAAATGTGCCCGGGACCGGCGCTTAGCTCCGGGGAACTCCTTATTTCGACTTTAGCGTCTTTTGTGGTATACATCACTGCAAAAAGCTTTTCCACTATGTCTGGCATGGAGAAACTGTGCCTGCACAGAAAACATCTCTCATGGTGTTTTACATGCTGCAGAGAGCTCTGCTGAGTGTTTTGCACGAAGAAAAAGAAAGTTTTCCAAAACACCTTCCAACCGAATGTTCATGTGTTTGGAAAAGGGAGGAGAGTGGTAAGGTACTGTTTTCTATCAGTTTGCAAGCTTCGCACACTATCCCAGTCTTGTGCAGCTTCATTCTTCACCTTTTGAAAGCAGCCGCTCTCTCCGGCTCCCGGAGGCAAGGAAGCGTCTTCTTTGCGCAAAGGCGATTGTGCCGGTCACAGTGCACTCCTGTGCGGCGGCATCTGCCGAAATGTGCCCGGGACTGGCGCTTAGCTCCGGGGACATCCGTACCTTCTTCTTTCGAGACTTTTGTGGTCTACATCATTGCAGAAAAGTTTTCCACTATTTTAGGCAAGGAGAAACTGTGCCAGCACAGAAAATATCTCCCGTGGTGTTTTACATATTGCAGAGAGGTCTGCTGAGTGTTTTGCACGAAGAATAAGAAAGTTGTCCAAAACACTTTCCAACCGAATATTCATGTGTTTGGAAAAGGTAGGAAAGTGGTAAGGTACTGTTTTCTATCAGTTTGCAAGCTGCACACATTATCCCAGTGTTGTGCAGCTTCATTCTTCTCCTTTTGAAAGCAGCCGCTCTCTCCGGCTCCCGGAGGCGAAGAATCGGCTTCTTCGCGCAAAGGCGATTGTACCGGTCACAGTGCACTCCAGTGCGGTGGCTTCTTCCGAAATGTGCCCGGGACCGGCGCTTAGCTCCGGGGACATCCGTACCTTCGTCTTTAGCGTCTTTTGTGGTCTACATCATTGCAAAAAGCTTTTCCACCATGTCTGGCAAGGAAAAACTGTGTCAGCATAGAAAACATCTCCCATCGGATTTTACATTTTGCAGCGAAGTCTGCAGTGTGTTTTGCAGGAAGAAAAAGAAAGTGTTCCAAAACACTTTCCAACAGAATGTTCATGTGTTTGGAAAGGGTGGAGAGTAGTAAGGTACTGTTTTGGATCAGTGTGCAAGCTGTGCACACAATCCCACTGTTGTGCAGCTTCATTCTTCAGCTTCAGAGGTAGCCGCTCTCTACGGCTTCCAGAGGCGAAGAAGCGGCTTCTTCGCGCAAAGGCGATTGTGCTGGTCACAGTGCACTGCAGTCGGCGGCTTCTACCGAAATGTGCCCCGTATCTGCTCATAGCTCCGGGCGTCTCTGTACCTTCCAATTCCGTTTTTGGTCTTGGCAATGCACATGGTTTACTTGCAGCAGTAGGATGGGACAATGAACTGGACTTTTTGCTTTTAGAGAGAAGTTAATGAAAAAGTTTCACCAGGATCAGAGCAGGTTGTAAAACAGAAAAATTGTCATGAAAAGAAGCCAGCCTTGTGCCATTAGATTTGCTAGCTGTGTTTGAACAAAATGAAATGCTTCAACTCGGTGTTCCTGGGTATCACATCAGTTAGAGGTACTTCAGTTGCTGAATTTCTCTCGTCAAGTTAAGAAGAGAATGCAAGGAATTGTGATTTCATGCTCACAATTCACCCTATGGTGCCGAAAGGTGAAAAAGGGGTGGAAGGTGCACGGGTCAACTAACTTGAATGGCCTATGTAAATCAGCGGCCACTGATTTCCTGAAGGCTTCAACAGGTCAGTTGCCTATGTTTTTCTTGGAATTGTTTTAACCTTCGGTCATGTTTTTCTTGGGATTCTTTTACCCTTTCCCTATTAGTTCAGCCTTTGGTCTCCAGCCTTTGCTGACATTTCAAGTATCTCCGTAGCCTGGAAATGTGTTGTCTTAATTGCTGACATCATTATTCCCTTCAAAGGGTTGTTTGCCTCAAGTCTCAGTTTTGCTGGTTCTCTGCTAGTTGATTGTCAGAAGGCAGAAGGTGTTGTGTAGGAGCAAGTACACAAACCCATAGCTGGCTTTTCTTTTGATTTGGCCTGTGTAGCTAATGGAATGACTGAACATCTGTGAGAGGCTTTTCTCTCCCCGTTAGGTTTCACTGGAAGGGCAGATGCAAATCGTCTACCTGAAGTCTTGGCACAGAAGAAAGTAGTGGTTTGCTGCTGCATCTAGCTAGAAGCTTACAAAAGGAAGGCCTTGGGCTGAGGCCCATTCCATTGGCTAAGTAGAAAAGGACTGTAGGAAGGTGAGGCAGCTGAATTAGAGGTAGATCAACAAGTTCTAGAACGGTCGTGTGTTCAAAGCCTGCTGTATGGTGGTTGGTTGAATGGTGTTTGTTATGGCTTAAAGCTATGGAACTGATAAAGGCAAAGTTGCAAGAAAGCAGCTCTCCTTTGCATCTTGCTGGGGACTCTTCTTCACCACGGACCCTCAACTCCAAGTTCGCCAAGGAGATGATCAGTAGGACTGTTGCAGAGCTGCTGTGTGCATCTGAATGGAATGGCAGAGAGTGAAGCGCTGGACATTTCTGGCTTTAGTCCAATGCTGCTGCATTGGTGCCAGTTTAGTTGGTTTTCCATCAGTGGCCTTTCTGTCTAGAAGTACACTGCCCAGTGTACTTCTTTCCTAGTCTTTCTAGCATGTGATGCCGTTTCCTTCCTGTTGTTTTCATACCTTCCTTCAGTTGAAAGGATGATACAATCTTTCCATTTTGAAGATCCCTGTTAGGAAACACTATGCAAGAGGAGTCATCGCTCCCTTTTCTTCAGCCTCCTTTGTCATTTTCAGAGACTCACTTCAAATTTCTGCTAATGTCAAGACCAATACTGAGATTACCTAGCAGGGTTGGCACTCTCAGCTGCTTTCTTCTTTCATGCTGCTTCATACTGGATGTGACTTAAAGGCCTCGTTTTGTCATCTGCATTCTGCTGTGATCCAAAGCTAAATATTCCAGGCGTGTGAACACAAAAAGAACTCCTAGGCTTTTGCAAGAAGTAGCCCAGGAGGATTTGTGTTCAATTTGATCTCTACAGTGTTTCAGAAAAAAGGAGATTGTACTGTCTTCTTGTGTACTCTCTTCTTGTGCTCTCATGCCTTGCATGTCCTAGTTAATCTACCGGCGTGACTCATTTGGCATCATCTCATGGTACAAATTCTGCATAGTTTCGTGTCCTTACAAATGCCAGTTGCCAAGGAGCCTATCTGACCATTCAAGGGGCAAAGAATTGTAAGGCTGGCAAGTTCAGTTGCTGAAACTGTAAGTCATGCCATATCAAAGTGACAGAGGAAATCCATTGATCTAGGACTTTCAGCTGGACACCTCTGAGAATAGCAGCTTGTCAGCAATGACACAGCCATCTTCCTAGCTGTATTCCAGAAAGACGAAAGGGACACCTTCAATGATTAATATGTTTGGCATGAGAAAAACGCAAGAAATGCACCGGAAATTACTTTAGTCAGATAAAGTGCGTTTCTCTAGGGAGAATTTTGCACTTGCTCTTTCTTGTCTGCGCCTCTACTTTTCACAGAAGACAGGGGAGCATTTCATTATTATTGTTCTTTTGTTTTCTTTCGTTGGCCTCCCTCTTTCCACCTGCAATTAACAAATTTGCCTTTCTTTACTGGCTTCTCTTACTTTACTACGAGAATTTTACGTTAGGTCAACTTACATAATGGTCAAAGTTCTCAAGCAGTGGAGAGAAGTAGAAGGTAGAGAAAAAAGAACAAAACAAATCCAGAAAAATAGACAAATTTTAACAGTCTTCTGTGAGAACATTAGGACACAAGATTTCTTTGAACTGAGCAACGCAGGGGATATTTGATGCAGTCAAATCAGGCCGACATTGCACTGGAGCCAGAACGGGTCTGGAAACCATCCTGCGTATCGTGGATTTTCAGGAGCCAGCTGCCCCTACCAGCTACAGGACCCCAAACACAAACGATGGCCCTTTTCCCTGAAAAAAAACTCAGCTGCCCCGCTTCTGGAAGGCAGATTGCAGGAGTCACATGGTAATACACGACTTGGAATTGGTGCCACCATTCATCTGGAAACCATCGTGCGCGGCGTGGATTTTCAGGAGCCAGCCGGCCACTCCCAGCCACAGTCCCCCGAAAACAAACCACGGCCCTTTTCCCTGGCAAAAAAAAACTCAGCTGCCTGGCTTCTGAATGGTAGATTGCAGAAGCCACTTTGTACTATCATACCAGTCCGACTTGGCAGTGGTGCCACCTTACGTCTGGGAATCATCCTGCGTATCGTGGATTTTCAGGAGCCAGCAGGCCACTCTCATCCACAGGCCCCCAAACATATACCAGGGCGCTTTTCTCAGGCAAAAAAAACTCACACGCCCCGCTTCTGGCTAGCAGATTGCAGGAGACACTTGGCTCTATCAAACCAGCCCGACACGGCACTGGTGCAACCTTTCATCTGGGAGCCATCCTGTGTATTGGGGATTTTCAGGTGCCAGCTGGCCACTCCCAGCCACAGGCCCCCGAACACAAACTACGGCCTTTTTCCCTGGACGAAAAACTGACCTGCCCATCTTCTTGCTGGCAGATTGCAGGAGCCACTTGGCTCCATCAAACCAGTCCGACTTGGCACTGGTTCTACCTTTCATCTGGGAACCATCCTCCGTATCGTGGATTTTCAGGAGCCAGCCGGCCATTCCCAGCTACTGGCCCCCGAAAACAAACCACGGCCCTTTTCCCTGGCAAACAAAACTCACCCACCCCGCTTCTGGCTGGCAGATTGCAGGAGCCACTTGGCCCTATCAAACCACCCGGCTTGGCACTTGTGCCACCATTCATCTGGGAACCATCCTGTGTATCGTGGATTTTCAGGAGCCAGCTGCCCCTACCAGCTACAGGACCCCAAACACAAACGATGGCCCTTTTCCCTGAAAAAAAACTCAGCTGCCACGCATCTGGAAGGCAGATTGTAGGAGTCACATGGTAATACACGACTTGGAATTGGTGCCACCATTCATCTGGAAACCATCCTGCGTATCGTGGATTTTCAGGAGCCAGCCGGCCACTCCCAGCCACAGTCCCCCGTAAACAAACCACGGCCCTTTTCCATGGCAAAAAAAACTCAGCTGCCTGGCTTCTGAATGGTAGATTGCAGAAGCCACTTTGTACTATCATACCAGTCCGACTTGGCAGTGGTGCCACCTTAGGTCTGGGAATCATCCTGCGTATCGTGGATTTTCAGGAGCCAGCAGGCCACTCTCATCCACAGGCCCCCAAACATATACCAGGGCCCTTTTCTCAGGCAAAAAAAACTCACCCGCCCCACTTCTGGCTAGCAGATTGCAGGAGACACTTGGCTCTATCAAACCAGCCCAACTCGGCACTGGTGCTTCTTTGGTCTGGGAATCATCCTGCGTATAGTTGATTTTCAGGAGCCAGCCAGCCACTCCCAGCCACAGGCCCCCAAACACAAACTACGGCCCTTTTCCCTGGAAGAAAAACTGACCTGCCCATCTTCTGGCTGGCAGATTGCAGGAGCCACTTGGCTCTATCAAACCAGCCCGACTCGGCACTGGTGCCACCTTTCATCTGGGAACCATCCTGCGTATCGTGGATTTTCAGGAGCCAGCCGGCCATTCCCAGCCACAGGCCCCCAAACAAAAACTATGGGCCTTTTCCCTGGCAAACAAAACTCACACACCCCGCTTCTGGCTGGCAGATTGCAGGAGCCACATGGCTCTATCAAACCAGCCCGACTCGGCACTGGTGCCCCCTTGGGTCTGGGAACCATCCTGCGCGGCAGGGATTTTAAGGAGCCAGCCAGCCATTCCCAGCCCCCGGCCCCCGAAAACAAACCACGGCCCTTTTCCCTGGCAAACAAAACTCAGCTGCCTGGCTTCTGAATGGTAGATTGCAGAAGCCACTTTGTACTATCATACCAGTCCGACTTGGCAGTGGTGCCACCTTACATCTGGGAATCATCCTGCGTGATGTGGATTTTCAGGAGCCAGCCGGCCACTCTCATCCACAGGCCCCCAAACATATACGAGGGCCCTTTTCTCAGGCAAAAAAAACTCACCCGACCCGCTTCTGGCTAGCAGATTGCAGGAGACACTTGGCTCTATCAAACCAGCACGACTCGGCACTGCTGCTTCTTTGGTCTGGGAATCATCCTGCGTATAGTTGATTTTCAGGAGCCAGCCAGCCACTCCCAGCCACAGGCCCCCAAACACAGACTACCGGCCCTTTTCCCTGCAAGTAAAACTGACCTGCCCATCTTCTGGCTGTCATATTGCAGGAGCCACTTGGCTCTATCAAACCAGCCCGACTTGGCACTGGTGCCCCCTTGGGTCTGGGAACCATTCTTCGCGGCGTGGATTTCAAGGAGCCAGCCGGCCATTCCGATCCACAGGCCCCCAAACACAAACTACAGCCCTTTTCCCTGGAAGTAAAACTGACCTGCCCATCTTCTGGCTGGCAGATTGCAGGAGCCACTTGCCTCTATCAAACCAGCCCTACTCGGCACTGGTGCCCCCTTGGGTCTGGGAACCATCCTGCGTGTCGTGGATTTTCAGGAGCCAGCCGGCCACTCCCAGCCACAGGCCCCCAACACACACCACGGCCCTTTACCCTGGCAAACAAAACTGACCCTCTCCGCTTCTGGCAGGCAGATTGCAGGAGACACTTGGCTCTATCAAACCAGCCCGACTCGGCACTGGTGCCTCTTTGGTCTGGGAATCATCCTGCATCTCGTGGATTTTCAGGAGCCAGCAGGACACTCCCAGCCACAGGCCCCCAAACACAAACTGTGGGCCTTTTCCCTGGCAAACAAAACTCACCCACCCCGCTCCTGGCTGGCAGATGGCAGGAGCCACTTGGCTCTATCAAACCAGCCCGACACGGCACTGGTGCAACCTTTCATCTGGGAGCCATCCTGTGTATTGGGGATTTTCAGGTGCCAGCTGGCCACTCCCAGCCACAGGCCCCCGAACACAAACTACGGCCTTTTTCCCTGGACGAAAAACTGACCTGCCCATCTTCTTGCTGGCAGATTGCAGGAGCCACTTGGCTCCATCAAACCAGTCCGACTTGGCACTGGTTCTACCTTTCATCTGGGAACCATCCTCCGTATCGTGGATTTTCAGGAGCCAGCCGGCCATTCCCAGCCACTGGCCCCCGAAAACAAACCACGGCCCTTTTCCCTGGCAAACAAAACTCACCCACCCCGCTTCTGGCTGGCAGATTGCAGGAGCCACTTGGCCCTATCAAACCACCCGGCTTGGCACTTGTGCCACCATTCATCTGGGAACCATCCTGTGTATCGTGGATTTTCAGGAGCCAGCTGCCCCTACCAGCTACAGGACCCCAAACACAAACGATGGCCCTTTTCCCTGAAAAAAAACTCAGCTGCCACGCATCTGGAAGGCAGATTGTAGGAGTCACATGGTAATACACGACTTGGAATTGGTGCCACCATTCATCTGGAAACCATCCTGCGTATCGTGGATTTTCAGGAGCCAGCCGGCCACTCCCAGCCACAGTCCCCCGTAAACAAACCACGGCCCTTTTCCATGGCAAAAAAAACTCAGCTGCCTGGCTTCTGAATGGTAGATTGCAGAAGCCACTTTGTACTATCATACCAGTCCGACTTGGCAGTGGTGCCACCTTACGTCTGGGAATCATCCTGCGTATCGTGGATTTTCAGGAGCCAGCAGGCCACTCTCATCCACAGGCCCCCAAACATATACCAGGGCGCTTTTCGCAGGCTAAAAAAACTCACACGCCCCGCTTCTGGCTAGCAGATTGCAGGAGACACTTGGCTCTATCAAACCAACCTGACTCGGCATGGTGCCACCTTTCATCTGGGAACCATCCTGTGTATCGGGGATTTTCAGGAGCCAGCCGGCCACTCCCAGCCACAGGCCCCCAAACACAAACTATGGCCCTTTTCCCTGGCAAACAACACTCACCCGCCCCGTTTATGGCTGGCAGATTGCAGGAGCCACTTGGCTCTATCAAACCAGCCCGACTCGGCACTGGTGCCCCCTTGGGTCTGGGATCCATCCTGCGCGGCGTGGATTTTAAGGAGCCAGCCAGCCATTCCCAGCCACCGGCCCCCCAAAACAAACCACGGCCCTTTTCCCTGGCAAACAAAACTCAGCTGCCTGGCTTCTGAATGGTAGATTGCAGAAGCCACTTTGTACTATCATACCAGTCCGACTTGGCAGTGGTGCCACCTTACATCTGGGAATCATCCTGCGTGATGTGGATTTTCAGGAGCCAGCCGGCCACTCTCATCCACAGGCCCCCAAACATATACGAGGGCCCTTTTCTCAGGCAAAAAAAACTCACCCGACCCGCTTCTGGCTAGCAGATTGCAGGAGACACTTGGCTCTATCAAACCAGCCCGACTCTGCACTGGTGCTTCTTTGGTCTGGGAATCATCCTGCGTATAGTTGATTTTCAGGAGCCAGCCAGCCACTCCCAGCCACAGGCCCCCAAACACAGACTACCGGCCCTTTTCCCTGCAAGTAAAACTGACCTGCCCATCTTCTGGCTGTCATATTGCAGGAGCCACTTGGCTCTATCAAACCAGCCCGACTTGGCACTGGTGCCCCCTTGGGTCTGGGAACCATTCTTCGCGGCGTGGATTTCAAGGAGCCAGCCGGCCATTCCGATCCACAGGCCCCGAAAAAAAACCACGGCCCCTTCTCTGGCAAACAAAATTCACACACCCCGCTTCTGGCTGGCAGATTGCAGGAGCCACTTGGCTCTATCAAAAGAGCCCGACTCGGCACTTGTGCCACCTTTCATCTGGGAACCATCCTGTGTATCGGGGATTTTCGGGTGCCAGCTGGCCACTCCGAGCCACAGGCCCCCGAACAAAAACTACGGCCCTTTTCCCTGGAAGGAAAACTGACCTGCCCATCTTCTGGCTGGCAGATTACAGGAGCCAGATGGCTCTATCAAACCAGCCCGACTCGGCACTGGTGCCACCTTTCATCTGGGAACCATCCTCCGTATCGTGGATTTTCAGGAGCCAGCCGGCCACACCCAGCCACAGGCCCCCAAACACAAACTACGGCCCTTTTCCCTGGAAGAAAAACTGACCTGCCCATCTTCTGGCTGGCAGATTGCAGGAGCCACTTGGCTCTATCAAACCAGCCCGACTCGGCACTGGTGCCACCTTTCATCTGGGAACCATCCTGCGTATCGTGGATTTTCAGGAGCCAGCCGGCCATTCCCAGCCACAGGGCCCCAAACAAAAACTAGGGGCCTTTTCCCTGGCAAACAAAACTCACACACCCCGCTTCTGGCTGGCAGATTGCAGGAGCCACATGGCTCTATCAAACCAGCCCGACTTGGCACTGGTGCCCCCTTGGGTCTGGGAACCATTCTGCGTATCGTGGATTTTCAGGAGCCAGCCGGCCATTCCCAGCCACTGGCCCCCAAACACAAACTATGGGCCTTTACCCTGGCAAACAAAATTCACACACCCAGCTTCTGGCTGGCAGATTGCAGGAGCCACTTGGCTCTATCAAACCAGCCCGACTTGGCACTGGTGCCATTTTTCATTTGGGAAGCATCTTGCGTATCGTGGATTTTCAGGAGCCAGCAGGCCACTCCCAGCCACAGGCCCCCAAATACAAACTTCGGCTCTTTTCCCTGGAAGTAAAACTGACCCGCCCCGCTACTGGCTGGCAGATTGCAGGACCCAGTTGGCTCTATCAAACCAGCCCAACCTGGCACTGGCGCCACCATTCATCTGGGAACCATCCTGCGTATGGTGGATTTTCAGGAGCCAGCCGGCCACTCCCAGCCACAGGCCCCCAACACATACCACGGCCCTTTTCCCTGACAAACAAAACTCACCCGCCCCGTTTCTGGCTGGCAGATTGCAGGAGCCACTTGGCTCTATCAAACCAGCGCGACTCGGCACTGGTGCCCCCTTGGGTCTGGGAACCATCCTGCGCGGCGTGGATTTTAAGGAGCCAGCCAGCCATTCCCAGCCACCTGCCCCCGAAAACAAACCACGGCCCTTTTCCCTGGAAGTAAAACTGACCTGCCCATCTTCTGGCTGGCAGATTGCAGGAGCCACTTGGTACTATCAAACCAGCCCGACTTGGCACTTGCGCCCCCTTGGGTCTGGAAACCATCCTACGTATCGTGGATTTTCAGCAGCCACCGGCCACTCCCAGCCACAGGCCCCCAACACAAACCACATCCCTTTTGGCGGGCAAACAAAAGTCACCCGGCCCGCTTCTGGCTGGCAGATTGCAGGAGCCACTTGGCTCTATCAAACCAGCCCGACTCGGCACTGGTGCCCCCTTGGGTATGGGAACCATCATCCGCGGCGTGGATTTTAAGGAGCCTGCCGGCCATTCTCAGCCACAGGCCCCCAAACACAAACTACGGCCCTTTTCCCTGGTAGTAAAACTGACCTGCCCATCTTCTGGCTGTCAGATTGCAGGAGCCACTTGGTATTATCACACCAGCCCGACTTGGCACTGGTGCCATTATTCATTTGGGAACCATCCTGCGTATCGGGGATTTTCAGGAGCCAGCCGGCCACACCCAGCCACAGGCCCCCAACACACACCACGGCCCTTTACCCTGGCAAAAAAAACTGACCCGCTCCGCTTCTGGCTGGCAGATTGCAGGAGCCACTTGGCTCTATCAAACCAGCCCGACTTGGCACTGGTGCCACCATTCATCTGGGAACCACCCTGCGTATCGTGGATTTTCAGGAGCCAGCCGGCCATTCCCAGCCACTTGCCCCCGAAAACAAACTACGGCCCTTTTCCCTGGCAAACAAAACTCACCCACCCCGCTTCTGGCTGGCAGATTGCAGGAGACACTTGGCCCAATAAAACCAGCCGGCTTGGCACTGGTGCCACCATTCATCTGGGAACCATCCTACGTATCGTGGATTTTCAGGAGCCACCCGGCCACTCCCAGCCACAGGCCCCCAACAAAAACCACGGCCCTTTTCGCAGGCAAACAAAACGGACCTGCCCATCTTCTGGCTGGCAGATTGCAGGAGCCACATGGCTCTATCAAACCAGCCCGACTTGGCACTGGTGCCCCCTTGGGTCTGGGAACCATTCTACGTATCGTGGATTTTCAGCAGCCAGCCGGCCATTCCCAGCCACAGGCCCCCAAACACAAACTATGGGCCTTTACCCTGGCAAACAAAACTCACACACCCAGCTTCTGGCTGGCAGATTGCAGGAGCCACATAGCTCTATCAAACCAGCCCGACTTGGCACTGGTGCCATTTTTCATTTGGGAAGCATCTTGCGTATCGTGGATTTTCAGGAGCCAGCAGGCCACTCCCAGCCACAGGCCCCCAAATAAAAACTACGGCCCTTTTCCCTGGAAGTAAAACTGACCTGCCCATCTTCTGGCTGGCAGATTGCAGGAGCCACATGGCTCTATCAAACCAGCCCGACTTGGCACTGGTGCCCCCTTGGGTCTGGGAACCATTCTACGTATCGTGGATTTTCAGGAGCCAGCCGGCCATTCCCAGCCACAGGCCCCCAAACACAAACTATGGGCCTTTACCCTGGCAAACAAAACTCACACACCCAGCTTCTGGCTGGCAGATTGCAGGAGCCACATGGCTCTATCAAACCAGCCCGACTTGGCACTGGTGCCATTTTTCATTTGGGAAGCATCTTGCGTATCGTGGATTTTCAGGAGACAGCCGGCCACTCCCAGCCACAGGCCCCCAAATAAAAACTACGGCCCTTTTCCCTGGAAGTAAAACTGACCTGCCCATCTTCTGGCTGGCAGATTGCAGGAGCCACTTGGCTCTATCAAACCAGCCCGACTTGGCACTGGTGCCCCCTTGGGTCTGGGAACCATTCTGCGTATCGTTGATTTTCAGGAGCCAGCCGGCCATTCCCAGCCACAGGCCCCCAAACACAAACTATGGGCCTTTACCCTGGCAAACAAAACTCACACACCCAGCTTCTGGCTGGCAGATTGCAGGAGCCACATGGCTCTATCAAACAAGCCCGACACGGCACTGGTGCCACCTTTCATCTGGGAACCATCCTGTGTATCTGTGATTTTCAGGTGCCAGCCGGCCACTCCCAGCCACAGGCCCCCAAATACAAACTACGGCCCTTTTCCCTGCAAGTAAAACTGACCTGCCCATCTTCTGGCTGGCAGATTGCAGGAGCCACGAGGCTCTAACAAACCAGGCCAACTTGGCACTGGTGCCACCATTCATCTGGGAACCATCCTGCGTATCGTGGATTTTCAGGAGCCAGCCGTCCACTGCCAGCCACAGGCCCCCAAACACATACCACGGTACTTTTCCCTGGAAGTAAAACTGACCTGCCCATCTTCTGGCTGGCAGATTGCAGGAGCCACTTGTCTCTATCAAACCAGCCCGAATTGGTAGTGGAAAAAACTTGGGTCTGGGAACCGTCCTACGTATCATGGATTCTCAGGAGCCAGCCGGCCACTCCCAGCCACAGGCCCCCAACAAAAACCACATCCCTTTTCCCTGGCAAACAAAACTGACCCGCCCCGCTCCTGGCTGGCAGATTGCAGGAGACACTTGGCTCTATCAAACCAGCCCGACTCGGCTCTGGTGCCTCTTTCGTCTGGGAACCATTCTGCGTATCGTGGATTTTCAGGAGCCAGCCGGCCATTCCCAACCACAGGCCCCCAAACACAAACTATGGGCCTTTACCCTGGCAAACAAAACTCACACACCCAGCTTCTGGCTGGCAGATTGCATGAGTCACATGGCTCTATCAAACCAGCCCAACTCGGCACTGGTGCCCCCTTGGGTATGGGAACCATCATGCGCGGCGTGGATTTTAAGGAGCCTGCCGGCCATTCTCAGCCACAGGCCCCCAAACACAAACTACGGCCTTTTTCCCTTGTAGTAAAAGTGACCTGCCCATCTTCTGGCTGTCATATTGCAGGAGCAACTTGGCTCTATCAAACCAGCCCGACTTGGCACTGGTGCCACCTTTCATCTGGGAACCACCCTGTGTATCGTGGATTTTCAGGAGCCAGCCGGCCATTCCGAGCCACAGGCTCCCGAAAACAAACCACGGCCCTTTTCCCTGGCAAACAAAACTCACACACCCCGCTTCTGGCTGGCGGATTGCAGGAGACACTTGGCCCAATCAAACCAGCCGGCTTGGCACTGGTGCCACCATTCATCTGGGAACCATCCTACGTATCGTGGATTTTCAGGAGCCAGCCGGCCACTCCCAGCCACAGGCCCCCAACACAAACCACGGCCCTTTTCGCAGGCAAACAAAACTGACCCGCCTCGCCTCTGGCTGGCAGATTGCAGGAGCCACTTGGCTCTATCAAACCAGCCCAACATGGCACAGGTGCTACCTTTCATCTGGGAATCATCCTGCGTGTCGTGGATTTCCAGGAGCCAGCCGGCCACTCCCAGCCACAGGCCCCCAAATAAAAACTACGGCCCTTTTCCCTGGAAGGAAAACTGACCTGCCCATCTTCTGGCTGGCAGATTACAGGAGCCACATGGCTCTATCAAACCAGCCCGACTCGGCACTGGTGTCATTTTTCATCTGGGAACCATCCTCCGTATCGTGGATTTTCAGGAGCCAGCCGGCCACTCCCAGCCACAGGCCCCCAAACACAAACTACGGCCCTTATCCCTGGAAGTAAAACTGACCTGCCCATCTTCTGGCTGGCAGATTGCAGGAGCCACTTGGCTCTATCAAACCAGCCCGACTCGGCACTGGTGCCACCTTTCATCTGGGAACCATCCTGCGTATCGTGGATTTTCAGGAGCCAGCCGGCCATTCCCAGCCACAGGCCCCCCAAAAAAATCTAGGGGCCTTTTCCCTGGCACACAAAACTCACACACCCCGCTTCTGGCTGGCAGATTGCAGGAGCCACATGGCTCTATCAAACCAGCCCGACTTGCCACTGGTGCCCCCTCGGGTCTGGGAACCACCATGCGCGGCGTGGATTTTCAGGAGCCAGCCGGCCATTCCCAGCCACAGGCCCCCAAACACAAATTATGGCCCTTTTCCCTGGAAATAAAACTGACCTGCCCATCTTCTGGCTGGCAGATTGCAGGAGCCACTTGGCTCTATCAAACCAGCCCGACTCGGCACTGGTGCCTCTTTGGTCTGGGAATCATCCTGCGTATAGTGGATTTTCAGGAGCCCGCGAGCCACTCCCAGCCACAGGCCCCCTAACACAAACTACGGCCCTTTTCCCTGGCAAACAACACTCACCCGCCCCGTTTATGGCTGGCAGATTGCAGGAGCCACTTGGCTCTATCAAACCAGCCCGACTCGGCACTGGTGCCCCCTTGGGTCTGGGATCCATCCTGCGCGGCGTGGATTTTAAGGAGCCAGCCAGCCATTCCCAGCCACCGGCCCCCGAAAACAAACCACGGCCCTTTTCCCTGGCAAACAAAACTCAGCTGCCTGGCTTCTGAATGGTAGATTGCAGAAGCCACTTTGTACTATCATACCAGTCCGACTTGACAGTGGTGCCACCTTACGTCTGGGAATCATCCTGCGTGATGTGGATTTTCAGGAGCCAGCCGGCCACTCTCATCCACAGGCCCCCAAACATATACGAGGGCCCTTTTCTCAGGCAAAAAAAACTCACCCGACCCGCTTCTGGCTAGCAGATTGCAGGAGACACTTGGCTCTATCAAACCAGCCCGACTCTGCACTGGTGCTTCTTTGGTCTGGGAATCATCCTGCGTATAGTTGATTTTCAGGAGCCAGCCAGCCACTCCCAGCCACAGGCCCCCAAACACAGACTACCGGCCCTTTTCCCTGCAAGTAAAACTGACCTGCCCATCTTCTGGCTGTCATATTGCAGGAGCCACTTGGCTCTATCAAACCAGCCGACTCGGCACTGGTGCCACCTTTCATCTGGGAACCATCCTGCGTATCGGGGATTTTCAGGAGCCAGCAGGCCATTCCCAGCCACAGGCCCCCAAACAAAAACTATGGGCCTTTTCCCTGGCAAACAAAACTCACACACCCCGCTTCTGGCTGGCAGATTGCAGGAGCCACATGGCTCTATCAAACCAGCCCGACTTGGCACTGGTGCCCCCTTGGGTCTGGGAACCCTTCTACGTATCGTGGATTTTCAGGAGCCAGCCGGCCATTCCCAGCCACAGGCCCCCAAACACAAACTATGGGCCTTTACCCTGGCAAACAAAACTCACACACCCAGCTTCTGGTTGGCAGATTGCAGGAGCCACATGGCTCTATCAAACCAGCCCGACTTGGCATTGGTGCCATTTTTCATTTGGGAAGCATCTTGCGTATCATGGATTTTCAGGAGCCAGCATGCCACTCCCAGCCACAGGCCCCCAAATAGAAACTACGGCCCTTTTCCCTGGAAGTAAAACTGACCGGCCCATCTTCTGGCTGGCAGATTGCAGGAGCCACTTGGCTCTATCAAACCAGCCCGACTCGGCACTGGTGCCCCCTTGGGTCTGGGAACCATTCTGCGCGGCGTGGATTTCAAGGAGCCAGCCGGCCATTCCCAACCACAGGCCCCCAAACACAAACTATGGGCCTTTACCCTGGCAAACAAAACTCACACACCCCGCTTCTGGCTGGCAGATTGCAGGAGCCACTTGGCCCTATCAAACCAGCCGGCTTGGCACTGGTGCCACCTTTCATCTGGGAGCCATCCTGCGTATCGTGGATTTTCAGGAGCCAGCCGGCCACTCCCAGCCACAGGCCCCCAACACAAACCACGGCCCTTGACCCTGCCAAACAAAACTGACCTGCCCCGCTTCTGGCTGGCAGATTGCAGGAGCCACTTGGCTCTATAAAACCAGCCCGACTTGGCACTGGTGCTACCTTTCATCTGGGAATCATCCTGCGTGTCGTGGATTTCCAGGAGCCAGCCGGCCACTCCCAGCCACAGGACACCAAACACAAACGATGGCCCTTTTCCCTGAAAAAAAACTCAGCTGCCCCGCTTCTGGAAGGCAGATTGCAGGAGTCACATGGTAATACACGACTTGGAATTGGTGCCACCATTCATCTGGAAACCATCCTGCGCGGCGTGGATTTTCAGGAGCCAGCCGGCCACTCCCAGCCACAGTCCCCCGAAAACAAACCACGGCCCTTTTCCCTGGCAAAAAAAACTCAGCTGCCTGGCTTCTGAATGGTAGATTGCAGAAGCCACTTTGTACTATCATACCAGTCCGACTTGGCAGTGGTGCCACCTTAGGTCTGGGAATCATCCTGCGTATCGTGGATTTTCAGGAGCCAGCAGGCCACTCTCATCCACAGGCCCCCAAACATATACCAGGGTGCTTTTCTCAGGCAAAAGAAACTCACACGCCCCGCTTCTGGCTAGCAGATTGCAGGAGACACTTGGCTCTATCAAACCAGCCTGACTCGGCACTGGTGCCACCTTTCATCTGGGAACCATCCTGCGTATCGTGGATTTTCAGGAGCCAGCCAGCCATTCCCAGCCACAGGCCCCCAAACACATACCACGGCCCTTTTCCCTGGCAAACAAAACTCAGCTGCCTGGCTTCTGAATGGTAGATTGCAGAAGCCACCTTGTACTATCATACCAGTCCGACTTGGCAGTGGTGCCACCTTACGTCTGGGAATCATCCTGCGTGATGTGGATTTTCAGGAGCCAGCCGGCCACTCTCATCCACAGGCCCCCAAACATATACGAGGGCCCTTTTCTCAGGCAAAAAAAACTCACCCGACCCGCTTCTGGCTAGCAGATTGCAGGAGCCACTTGGCTCTATCAAACCAGCCCGACTCGGCACTGGTGCCACCTTTCATCTGGGAACCATCCTGCGTATCGTGGATTTTAAGGAGCCAGCCGGCCACTCCCAGCCACAGGCCCCCAACACAAACCACATCCCTTTTGGCGGGCAAACAAAAGTCACCCGGCCCGCTTCTGGCTGGCAGATTGCAGGAGCCACTTGGCTCTATCAAACCAGCCCGACTCGGCACTGGTGCTTCTTTGGTCTGGGAATCATCCTGCGTATAGTGGATTTTCAGGAGCCAGCCAGCCACTCCCAGCCACAGGCGCCCAAACACAAACTACGGTCCTTTTCCCTGGAAGTAAAACTGACCTGCCCATCTTCTGGCTGGCAGATTGCAGGAGCCACTTGTCTCTATCAAACCAGCCCGAATTGGTAGTGGAAAAAACTTGGGTCTGGGAACCGTCCTACGTATCATGGATTCTCAGGAGCCAGCCGGCCACTCCCAGCCACAGGCCCCCAACAAAAACCACATCCCTTTTCCCTGGCAAACAAAACTGACCCACCCCGCTCCTGGCTGGCAGATTGCAGGAGACACTTGGCTCTATCAAACCAGCCCGACTCGGCTCTGGTGCCTCTTTCGTCTGGGAACCATTCTGCGTATCGTGGATTTTCAGGAGCCAGCCGGCCATTCCCAACCACAGGCCCCCAAACACAAACTATGGGCCTTTCCCTGGCAAACAAAACTCACACACCCAGCTTCTGGCTGGCAGATTGCATGAGCCACATGGCTCTATCAAACCAGCCCAACTCGGCACTGGTGCCCCCTTGGGTATGGGAACCATCATGCGTGGCGTGGATTTTAAGGAGCCTGCCGGCCATTCTCAGCCACAGGCCCCCAAACAAAAACTACGGCCTTTTTCCCTTGTAGTAAAACTGACCTGCCCATCTTCTGGCTGGCAGATTGCAGGAGCCACTTGGCTCTATCAAACCAGCCCGACTTGGCACTGGTGCCACCTTTCATCTGGGAACCACCCTGCGTATCGTGGATTTTCAGGAGCCAGCCGGCCATTCCCAGCCACTGGCCCCCGAAAACAAACCACGGCCCTTTTCCCTGGCAAACAAAACTCACCCACCCCGCTTCTGGCTGGCAGATTGCAGGAGACACTTGGCCCAATCAAACCAGCCGGCTTGGCACTGGTGCCACCATTCATCTGGGAACCATCCTACGTATCGTGGATTTTCAGGAGCCAGCCGGCCACTCCCAGCCACAGGCCCCCAACACAAACCACGGCCCTTTTCGCAGGCAAACAAAACTGACCCGCCTCGCCTCTGGCTGGCAGATTGCAGGAGCCACTTGGCTCTATCAAACCAGCCCGACATGGCACAGGTGCTACCTTTCATCTGGGAATCATCCTGCGTGTCGTGGATTTCCAGGAGCCAGCCGGCCACTCCCAGCCACAGGCCCCCAAACACAAACTACGGCCCTTATCCCTGGAAGTAAAACTGACCTGCCCATCTTCTGGCTGGCAGATTGCAGGAGCCACTTGGCTCTATCAAACCAGCCCGACTCGGCACTGGTGCCACCTTTCATCTGGGAACCATCCTGCGTATCGTGGATTTTCAGGAGCCAGCCGGCCATTCCCAGCCACAGGCCCCCAAAAAAAATCTAGGGGCCTTTTCCCTGGCACACAAAACTCACACACCCCGCTTCTGGCTGGCAGATTGCAGGAGCCACATGGCTCTATCAAACCAGCCCGACTTGCCACTGGTGCCCCCTCGGGTCTGGGAACCACCATGCGCGGCGTGGATTTTCAGGAGCCAGCCGGCCATTCCCAGCCACAGGCCCCCGAAAACAAACCACGGCCCTTTTCCCTGGCAAACAAAACTCAGCTGCCTGGCTTCTGAATGGTAGATTGCAGAAGCCACTTTGTACTATCATACCAGTCCGACTTGGCAGTGGTGCCACCTTACGTCTGGGAATCATCCTGCGTGATGTGGATTTTCAGGAGCCAGCCGGCCACTCTCATCCACAGGCCCCCAAACATATACGAGGGCCCTTTTCTCAGGCAAAAAAAACTCACCCGACCCGCTTCTGGCTAGCAGATTGCAGGAGACACTTGGCTCTATCAAACCAGCCTGACTCTGCACTGGTGCTTCTTTGGTCTGGGAATCATCCTGCGTATAGTTGATTTTCAGGAGCCAGCCAGCCACTCCCAGCCACAGGCCCCCAGACACAGACTACCGGCCCTTTTCCCTGCAAGTAAAACTGACCTGCCCATCTTCTGGCTGTCATATTGCAGGAGCCACTTGGCTCTATCAAACCAGCCGACTCGGCACTGGTGCCACCTTTCATCTGGGAACCATCCTGCGTATCGGGGATTTTCAGGAGCCAGCCGGCCATTCCCAGCCACAGGCCCCCAAACAAAAACTATGGGCCTTTTCCCTGGCAAACAAAACTCACACACCCCGCTTCTGGCTGGCAGATTGCAGGAGCCACATGGCTCTATCAAACCAGCCCGACTTGGCACTGGTGCCCCCTTGGGTCTGGGAACCATTCTACGTATCGTGGATTTTCAGGCGGCAGCCGGCCATTCCCAGCCACAGGCCCCCAAACACAAACTATGGGCCTTTACCCTGGCAAACAAAACTCACACACCCAGCTTCTGGCTGGCAGATTGCAGGAGCCACATGGCTCTATCAAACCAGCCCGACTTGGCATTGGTGCCATTTTTCATTTGGGAAGCATCTTGCGTATCATGGATTTTCAGGAGCCAGCATGCCACTCCCAGCCACAGGCCCCCAAATAGAAACTACGGCCCTTTTCCCTGGAAGTAAAACTGACCGGCCCATCTTCTGGCTGGCAGATTGCAGGAGCCACTTGGCTCTATCAAACCAGCCCGACTCGGCACTGGTGCCCCCTTGGGTCTGGGAACCATTCTGCGCGGCGTGGATTTCAAGGAGCCAGCCGGCCATTCCGATCCACAGGCCCCCGAAAAAAAACCACGGCCCTTTCCCTGGCGAACAAAATTCACACACCCCGCTTCTGGCTGGCAGATTGCAGGAGCCACTTGGCTCTATCAAACCAGCCCGAATTGGTAGTGGAAAAAACTTGGGTCTGGGAACCGTCCTACGTATCATGGATTCTCAGGAGCCAGCCGGCCACTCCCAGCCACAGGCCCCCAACAAAAACCACATCCCTTTTCCCTGGCAAACAAAACTGACCCGCCCCGCTCCTGGCTGGCAGATTGCAGGAGACACTTGGCTCTATCAAACCAGCCTGACTCGGCTCTGGTGCCTCTTTCGTCTGGGAACCATTCTGCGTATCGTGGATTTTCAGGAGCCAGCCGGCCATTCCCAACCACAGGCCCCCAAACACAAACTATGGGCCTTTACCCTGGCAAACAAAACTCACACACCCAGCTTCTGGCTGGCAGATTGCATGAGCCACATGGCTCTATCAAACCAGCCCAACTCGGCACTGGTGCCCCCTTGGGTATGGGAACCATCATGCGCGGCGTGGATTTTAAGGAGCCTGCCGGCCATTCTCAGCCACAGGCCCCCAAACAAAAACTACGGCCTTTTTCCCTTGTAGTAAAACTGACCTGCCCATCTTCTGGCTGGCAGATTGCAGGAGCCACTTGGCTCTATCAAACCAGCCCGACTTGGCACTGGTGCCACCTTTCATCTGGGAACCACCCTGCGTATCGTGGATTTTCAGGAGCCAGCCGGCCATTCCCAGCCACTGGCCCCCGAAAACAAACCACGGCCCTTTTCCCTGGCAAACAAAACTCACCCACCCCGCTTCTGGCTGGCAGATTGCAGGAGACACTTGGCCCAATCAAACCAGCCGGCTTGGCACTGGTGCCACCATTCATCTGGGAACCATCCTACGTATCGTGGATTTTCAGGAGCCAGCCGGCCACTCCCAGCCACAGGCCCCCAACACAAACCACGGCCCTTTTCGCAGGCAAACAAAACTGACCCGCCTCGCCTCTGGCTGGCAGATTGCAGGAGCCACTTGGCTCTATCAAACCAGCCCGACATGGCACAGGTGCTACCTTTCATCTGGGAATCAACCTGCGTGTCGTGGATTTCCAGGAGCCAGCCGGCCACTCCCAGCCACAGGCCCCCAAATAAAAACTACGGCCCTTTTCCCTGGAAGGAAAACTGACCTGCCCATCTTCTGGATGGCAGATTACAGGAGCCACATGGCTCTATCAAACCAGCCCTACTCGGCACTGGTGCCATTTTTCATTTGGGAAGCATCTTGCGTATCGTGGATTTTCAGGAGCCAGCCGGCCACTCCCAGCCACAGGCCCCCAAACACAAACTACGGCCCTTTTCCCTGGAAGTAAAACTGACCTGCCCATCTTCTGGCTGGCATATTGCAGGAGCCACTTGGCTCTATCAAACCAGCCCGACTCGGCACTGGTGCCACCTTTCATCTGGGAACCATCCTGCGTATCGTGGATTTTCAGGAGCCAGCCGGCCATTCCCAGCCACAGGCCCCGAAACAAAAACTATGGGCCTTTTCCCTGGCAAACAAAACTCACCCACCCCGCTTCTGGCTGGCAGATTGCAGGAGCCACATGGCTCTATCAAACCAGCCCGACTTGGCACTGGTGCCCCCTTGGGTCTGCGAACCATCATGCGCGGCGTGGATTTTCAGGAGCCAGCCGGCAATTCGCAGCCACAGGCCCCCAAACACAAACTACGGCCCTTTTCCCTGGAAGTAAAACTGACCTGCCCATCTTCTGGCTGGCAGATTGCAGGAGCCACTTGGCTCAATCAAACCAGCCCAACCTGGCACTGGTGCCACCATTCATCTGGGAACCATCCTGCGTATCGTGGATTTTCAGGAGCCAGCCGGCCACTGCCTGCCACAGGCCCCCAAACACAAACCACGGCCCTTTTCCCTGGAAGTAAAACTGACCTGCCCATCTTCTGGCTGGCAGATTGCAGGAGCCACTTGGCTCTATCAAACCAGCCCGACTTGGCACTGGTGCCACCTTTCATCTGGGAACCATCCTGCGTATCGTGGATTTTCAGGAGCCAGCCGGCCGCTCCCAGCCACAGGCCCCCAAACACAAACTATGGGCCTTTTCCCTGGCAAACAAAAGTCACACACCCAGCTCCTGCTGGCAGTTTGCAGGAGCCACATGGCTCTATCAAACCAGCCCAACTCGGCACTGGTGCCACCTTGGGTATGGGAACCATCATGCGCGGCGTGAATTTTCAGGAGCCAGACGGCCATTCTCAGCCACAGGCCCCCAAACACAAACTACGGCCCTTTTCCCTGGAAGTAAAACAGACCTGCCCATCTTCTGGCTGTCAGATTGCAGGAGCCACTTGGTATTATCACACCAGCCCGACTTGGCACTGGTGCCATTATTCATTTGGGAACCATGCTGCGTATCGGGGATTTTAAGAAGCCAGCCAGCCACTCCCAGCCACAGGCCCCCAAACACAAATTATGGCCCTTTTCCCTGGAAGTAAAACTGACCTGCCCATCTTCTGGCTGGCAGATTGCAGGAGCCACTTGGCTCTATCAAACCAGCCCGACTCGGCACTGGTGCCTCTTTGGTCTGGGAATCATCCTGCGTATAGTGGATTTTCAGGAACCCGCCAGCCACTCCCAGCCACAGGCCCCCTAACACAAACTACCGGCCCTTTTCCCTGGAAGTAAAACTGACCTGCCCATCTTCTGGCTGGCAGATTGCAGGAGCCACTTGGCTCTATCAAACCAGCCCGACTTGGCACTGGTGCCACCTTTCATCTGGGAACCATCCTACGTATCGTGGATTTTCAGGAGCCAGCCGGCCATTCCCAGCCACAGGCCCCCAAACACAAACTATGGGCCTTTTCCCTGGCAAACAAAAGTCACACACCCAGCTCCTGCTGGCAGATTGCAGGAGCCACATGGCTCTACCAAACCAGCCCAACTCGGCACTGGTGCCACCTTGGGTATGGGAACCATCGTGCGCGGCGTGAATTTTCAGGAGCCAGCCGGCCATTCTCAGCCACAGGCCCCCAAACACAAACTACGGCCCTTTTCCCTGGAAGTAAAAGAGACCTGCCCATCTTCTGGCTGTCAGATTGCAGTAGCCACTTGGTATTATCACACCAGTCCGACTTGGCACTGGTGCCATTATTCATTTGGGAACCATCCTGCGTATTGGGGATTTTCAGGAGCCACCCGTCCACACCCAGCCACAGGCCCCCAAACACAAATAATGGGCCTTTTCCCTGGAAGTAAAACTGACCTGCCCATCTTCTGGCTGGCAGATTGCAGGAGCCACTTGGCTCTATCAAACCAGCCCGACTCGGCACTGGTGCCTCTTTGGTCTGGGAATCATCCTGCGTATAGTGGATTTTCAGGAGCCAGCCAGCCACTCCCAGCCACAGGCCCCCTAACACAAACTACCGGCCCTTTTCCCTGGAAGTAAAACTGACCTGCCCATCTTCTGTCTGGCAGATTGCAGGAGCCACTTGGCTCTATCAAACCAGCCCGACTTGGCACTGGTGCCACCTTTCATCTGCGAACCATCCTGCGTGTCGTGGATTTTCAGGAGCCAGCCGGCCATTCCCAGCCACAGGCCCCCAAACACAAACTATGTGCCTTTTCCCTGGCAAACAAAAGTCACACACCCAGCTCCTGCTGGCAGATTGCAGGAGCCACATGGCTCTATCAAACCAGCCCAACTCGGCACTGGTGCCACCTTGGGTATGGGAACCATCATGCGCGGCGTGGATTTTCAGGAGCCAGCCGGCCATTCCCAGCCACAGGCCCCCAAACACAAACTACGGCCATTTTCCCTGGAAGTGAAACAGACCTGCCCATCTTCTGGCTGTCAGATTGCAGTAGCCACTTGGTATTATCACACCAGCCCGACTTGGCACTGGTGCCATTTTTCATTTGGGAACCATCCTGCATATCGGGGATTTTCAGGAGCCAGCCGGCCACACCCAGCCACAGGCCCCCAAACACAAATTATGCCCCTTTTCCCTGGAAGTAAAACTGACCTGCCCATCTTCTGGCTGGCAGATTGCAGGATCCACTGGGCTCTATCAAACCAGCCCGACTTGGCACTGGTGCCACCTTTCATCTGGGAACCATCCTCTGTATCGGGGATTTTCAGGAGCCAGCCGGCCATTCTCAGCCACAGGCCCCCAACACACACCACGGCCTTTTACCCTGGCAAACAAAACTGACAAGTCCCGCTTCTGGCTGGCAGATTGCAGGAGCCACATGGCTCTATCAAACCAGCCCGACTCGGCACTGGTGCCACCTTTCATTTGGGAACCATCCTGCGTATTGCAGATTTTCAGGAGCCAGCAGGCCATTCCGTGCCACGGGCTCCCGAAAAAAATCCACGGCCCTTTTCCCTGGCAAACAAAACTCACCCACCCCGCTTCTGGCTGGCAGATTGCAGGAGCCACATGGCTCTATCAAACCAGCCCGACTTGGCACTGGTGCCACCATTCATCTGGGAACCATCCTGCGTATCGTGGATTTTCATTAGCCAGCCGGCCATTCCCAGCCACAGGCCCCCTAACACAATATAAGGCCCGTTCCCCTGGAAGTAAAACTGACCTGCCCATCTTCTGGCTGGCAGATTGCGGGAGACACTTGGTACTATCAAACCAGCCCGACTCGGCACTGGTGCCACCTTTCATCTGGGAACCATCCTGCGTATCGTGGATTTTCAGGAGCCAGCCGGCCACTCCCAACCACAGGCCCCAAAACACAAACTACGGCCCTTTTCCCTGGAAGTAAAACTGACCTGCCCATCTTCTGGCTGGCAGATTGCAGGAGCCACATGGCTCTATCAAACCAGCCCAACTCGGCACTGGTGTCACCTTGGGTATGGGAACCATCATGCGCGGCGTGGATTTTCAGGAGCCTACCGGCCATTCTCAGCCACAGGCCCCCAAACACAAACTACGGCCCCTTTCCCTGGAAGTAAAACAGACCTGCCCATCTTCTGTCTGTCAGATTGCAGGAGCCACTTGGTATTATCACACCAGCCCGACTTCGCACTGGTGCCATTATTCATTTGGGAACCATCCTGCGTATCGTGGATTTTCAGGAGACAGCCGGCCACTCCCAGCCACAGAACCCCAACACACACCACGGCCTTTTACCCTGGCAAACAAAACTGACAAGTCCCGCTTCTGGCTGGCAGATTGCAGGAGCCACATGGCTCTATCAAACCAGCCCGACTCGGCACTGGTGCCACCTTTCATTTGGGAACCATCCTGCGTATTGCAGATTTTCAGGAGCCAGCAGGCCATTCCGAGCAACGGGCTCCCGAAAACAAACCACGGCCCTTATCCCTGGCAAACAAAACTCACCCACCCAGCTCCTGGCTGGCAGATTGCTGGAGCCACTTGGCTCTATCAAACCAGCCCGACTCGGCACTGGTGCCACCTTTCATCTGGGAACCATCCTGTGTATCGCGGATTTTCAGGTGCCAGCTTGCCACTCCCAGCCACAGGCCCCCGAACACAAACTACGGCCTTTTTCCCTGGAAGTAAAACTGACCTGCCCATCTTCTGGCTGGCAGATTGCAGGAGCCACTTGGCTCCATCAAACCAGTCCGACTTGGCACTGGTGCTACATTTCATCTGGGAACCATCCTGTGTATCGCGGATTTTCAGGTGCCAGCGTGCCACTCCCAGCCACAGGCCCCCGAACACAATCTATGGCCTTTTTCCCTGGAAGTAAAACTGACCTGCCCATCTTCTGGCTGGCAGATTGCAGGAGCCACTTGTCTCTATCAAACCAGCCCGACGTAGCACTGGTGCCCCCTTGGGTCTGGGAACCATCCTACGTATCGTGGATTTTCAGGAGCCAGCCGGCCACCCCCAGCCACAGGCCCCCAACACAAACCACGGCCATTTTCCCTGGCAAACAAAACAGACCCGCCCCGCTTCTGGCTGGCAGATTGCAGGAGCCACTTGGCTCTATCTAACCAGCCCGACTCGGCACTGGTGCTACCTTTCATCTGGGAATCATCCTGCATGTCGCGGATTTCCAGGAGCCTGCCGGCCACTCCCAACCACATGCCCCCAAATAAAACTACGGCCCTTTTCCCTGAAAGTAAAACTGACCTGCCCATCTTCTGGCTGGCAGATTACAGGAGCCACATGGCTCTATCAAACCAGCCCGACTCGGAACTGGTGCCACCTTTCATCTGGGAACCATCCTCCATATCGTGGATTCTCAGAAGCCAGCCGGCCACTCCCAGCCAGAGGCCCCCAAACACAAACTACGGCCCTTTTCCCTGGAAGTAAAACTGACCTGCCCATCTTCTGGCTGGCAGATTGCAGGAGCCACTTGGTACTATCAAACCAGCCCGACTTGGCACTGGTGACATTTTTCATTTGGGAAGCATCTTGCGTATCGTGGATTTTCAGCAGCCAGCTGGCCACTCCCAGCCACAGGCCCCCAAATACAAACTACGGCCCTTTTCCCTGGAAGTAAAACTGACCTGCTCATCTTCTGGCTGGCAGACTGCAGTAGCCACTTGTCTCTATCAAACCAGCCCGACTCGGCACTGGTGCCCCCTTGGGTCTGGGAACCATTCTGCGCGGCGTGGATTTCAAGGAGCCAGCCGGCCATTCCCATCCACAGGCCCCCGAAAACAAACCACGGCCCTTTCCCTGGCAAACAAAAGTCACACACCCAGCTCCTGCTGGCAGATTGCAGGAGCCACATGGCTCTATCAAACCAGCCCAACTCGGCACTGGTGTCACCTTGGGTATGGGAACCATCATGCGCGGCGTGGATTTTCAGGAGCCTACCGGCCATTCTCAGCCACAGGCCCCCAAACACAAACTACGGCCCCTTTCCCTGGAAGTAAAACTGACCTGCCCATCTTCTGTCTGTCAGATTGCAGTAGCCACTTGGTATTATCACACCAGCCCGACTTCGCACTGGTGCCATTATTCATTTGGGAACCATCCTGCGTATCGTGGATTTTCAGGAGACAGCCGGCCACTCCCAGCCACAGGACCCCAACACACACCACGGCCTTTTACCCTGGCAAACAAAACTGACAAGTCCCACTTCTGGCTGGCAGATTGCAGGAGCCACATGGCTCTATCAAACCAGCCCGACTCGGCACTGGTGCCACCTTTCATTTGGGAACCATCCTGCGTATTGCAGATTTTCAGGAGCCAGCAGGCCATTCCGAGCAACGGGCTCCCGAAAACAAACCACGGCCCTTATCCCTGGCAAACAAAACTCACCCACCCAGCTCCTGGCTGGCAGATTGCAGGAGCCACTTGGCTCTATCAAACCAGCCTGACTCGGCACTGGTGCCACCTTTCATCTGGGAACCATCCTGTGTATCGCGGATTTTCAGGTGCCAGCTTGCCACTCCTAGCCACAGGCCCCCGAACACAAACTACGGCCTTTTTCCCTGGAAGTAAAACTGACCTGCCCATCTTCTGGCTGGCATATTGCAGGAGCCACTTGGTACCATCAAACCAGTCCGACTTGGCACTGGTGCTACATTTCATCTGGGAACCATCCTGTGTATCGCGGATTTTCAGGTGCCAGCGTGCCACTCCCAGCCACAGGCCCCCGAACACAAACTACGGCCTTTTTCCCTGGAAGTAAAACTGACCTGCCCATCTTCTGGCTGGCAGATTGCAGGAGCCACTTGGCTCCATCAAACCAGTCCGACTTGGCACTGGTGCTACATTTCATCTGGGAACCATCCTGTGTATCGCGGATTTTCAGGTGCCAGCGTGCCACTCCCAGCCACAGGCCCCCGAACACAAACTACGGCCTTTTTCCCTGGAAGTAAAACTGACCTGCCCATCTTCTGGCTGGCAGATTGCAGGAGCCACTTGGCTCCATCAAACCAGTCCGACTTGGCACTGGTGCTACCTTTCATCTGGGAACCATCCTGCGTATCGTGGATTTTCAGGAGCCAGCCGGCTATTCCCAGCCACTGTCCCCCAAAAACAAACCACGGCCCTTTTCCCATGCTAACAAAACTCACCCACCTCGCTTCTGGCTGGCAGATTGCAGGATAGACTTGGCCCTATCAAACCAGCCGGCTTGGCACTGGTGCCACCATTCATCTGGGAACCATCCTGCGTATCGTGGATTTTCAGGAGCTAGCCGGCCAAACCCAGCCACAGGCGCCCAAACACACACTACAGCCGTTTTCCCTGGAAGTAAAACTGACCTGTCCATCTTCTGGCTGGCAGATTGCAGGAGCCACTTGTCTCTATCAAACCAGCCCGACTTAGCACTGGTGCCCCCTTGGGTCTGGGAACCATCCTACGTATCGTAGATTTTCAGGAGCCAGCCGGCCACCCCCAGCCACAGGCGCCCAACACAAACCACGGCCATTTTCCCTGGCAAACAAAACAGACCCGCCCATCTTCTGGCTGGCAGATTGCAGGAGCCACTTGGCTCTATCTAACCAGCCCGACTCAGCACTGGTGCTACCTTTCATCTGGGAATCATCCTGCGTGTCGCGGATTTCCAGGAGCCAGCCGGCCACTCCCAACCACATGCCCCCAAATAAAACTACGGCCCTTTTCCCTGAAAGTAAAACTGACCTGCCCATCTTCTGGCTGGCAGATTGCAGGAGCCACATGGCTCTATCAAACCAGCCCGACTCGGAACTGGTGCCACCTTTCATCTGGGAACCATCCTCCATATCGTGGATTCTCAGAAGCCAGCCGGCCACTCCCAGCCAGAGGCCCCCAAACACAAACTACGGCCCTTTTCCCTGGAAGTAAAACTGACCTGCCCATCTTCTGGCTGGCAGATTGCAGGAGCCACTTGGTACTATCAAACCAGCCCGACTTGGCACTGGTGACATTTTTCATTTGGGAAGCATCTTGCGTATCGTGGATTTTCAGCAGCCAGCTGGCCACTCCCAGCCACAGGCCCCCAAATACAAACTACGGCCCTTTTCCCTGGAAGTAAAACTGACCTGCCCATCTTCTGGCTGGCAGACTGCAGGAGCCACTTGTCTCTATCAAACCAGCCCGACTCGGCACTGGTGCCCCCTTGGGTCGGGGAACCATTCTGCGCGGCGTGGATTTCAAGGTGCCAGCCGGCCATTCCGATCCACAGGCCCCCGAAAACAAACCACGGCCCTTTCCCTGGTAAACAAAATTCACACACCCCGCTTCTGGCGGGAAGATTGCAGGAGCCACTTGGCTCTATCAAAACAGCCCGACTCGGCACTGGTGCCACCTTTCATCTGGGAACCATCCTGTGTATCGGGGATTTTCGGGTGCCAGCTGACCACTCCCCGCCACAGGCCCCTGAACAAAAACTACAGCCCTTTCACCTGGAAGTAAATCTGACCTGCCCATCTTCTGGCTGGCAGATTGCAGGAGACACTTGGCTCTATCAAACCAGCCCGACTCGGCACTGGTGCCACCTTTCATCTGGGAACCCTCCTATGTATCGGGGATTTTCAGGAGCCAGCTGGCCACTCCCAGCCACAGGCCCCCAAACACAAACTACGGCCCATTTCCCTGGAAGTAAAACTGACCTGCCCATTTCCTGGCTGGCAGATTGCGGGAGACACTTGGTACTATCAAACCAGCTCGACTCAGTACTGGTGCCACCTTTCATCTGGGAACCATCCTGCGTATCGTGGACTTTCAGGAGCCAGCCGGCCATTCCAATCCACAGGCCCCCGAAAACAAACCACGGCCCTTTCCCTGGCAAACAAAATTCACACACCCCGCTTCTGGCGGGAAGATTGCAGGAGCCACTTGGCTCTATCAAACCAGCCCAACTCGGCACTGGTGCCACCTTGGGTATGGGAACCATCATGCGCGGCTTGTATTTTAAGGAGCCAGCCGGCCATTCCCAGCCACAGGCCCCCAAACAAAAACTACGGCCATTTTCCCTGGAAGTAAAACTGACCTGCCCATCTTCAGGCTGTCAGATTGCAGGAGCCACTTGTCTCTATCAAACCAGCCCGACTTAGCACTGGTGCCCCCTTGGGTCTGGGAACCATCCTACGTATCGTAGATTTTCAGGAGCCAGCCGGCCACCCCCAGCCACAGGCGCCCAACACAAACCATGGCCATTTTCCCTGGCAAACAAAACAGACCCGCCCATCTTCTGGCTGGCAGATTGCAGGAGCCACTTGGCTCTATCTAACCAGCCCGACTCAGCACTGGTGCTACCTTTCATCTGGGAATCATCCTGCGTGTCGCGGATTTCCAGGAGCCAGCCGGCCACTCCCAACCACATGCCCCCAAATAAAACTACGGCCCTTTTCCCTGAAAGTAAAACTGACCTGCCCATCTTCTGGCTGGCAGATTACAGGAGCCACATGGCTCTATCAAAACAGCCCGACTCGGCACTGGTGCCACCTTTCATCTGGGAACCATCCTGCGTATCGTGGATTTTCAGGAGCCAGCCAGCCACTCCCAGCCACAGGCCCGCAAACAAAAACTATGGCCCTTTCCCTGTAAGTAAAACTGACCTGCCCATCTTCTGGCTGGCAGATTGCAGGAGCCACTTGGCACTATCCAAGCAGCCCAACTTGGCACTGGTGCAGTTTTTCATTTGGGAGCCATCCTGCATATCGTGGATTTTCAGGAGCCAGCCGGCCGCTCCCAGCCACAGGCCCCCAAACACAAACTATGGGCCTTTTCCCTGGCAAACAAAAGTCACACACCCAGCTCCTGCTGGCAGATTGCAGGAGCCACATGGCTCTATCAAACCAGCCCAACTCGGCACTGGTGTCACCTTGGGTATGGGAACCATCATGCGCGGCGTGGATTTTCAGGAGCCTACCGGCCATTCTCAGCCACAGGCCCCCAAACACAAACTACGGCCCCTTTCCCTGGAAGTAAAACTGACCTGCCCATCTTCTGTCTGTCAGATTGCAGTAGCCACTTGGTATTATCACACCAGCCCGACTTCGCACTGGTGCCATTATTCATTTGGGAACCATCCTGCGTATCGTGGATTTTCAGGAGACAGCCGGCCACTCCCAGCCACAGGACCCCAACACACACCACGGCCTTTTACCCTGGCAAACAAAACTGACAAGTCCCGCTTCTGGCTGGCAGATTGCAGGAGCCACATGGCTCTATCAAACCAGCCCGACTCGGCACTGGTTCCACCTTTCATTTGGGAACCATCCTGCGTATTGCAGATTTTCAGGAGCCAGCAGGCCATTCCGAGCAACGGGCTCCCGAAAACAAACCACGGCCCTTATCCCTGGCAAACAAAACTCACCCACCCAGCTCCTGGCTGGCAGATTGCAGGAGCCACTTGGCTCTATCAAACCAGCCTGACTCGGCACTGGTGCCACCTTTCATCTGGGAACCATCCTGTGTATCGCGGATTTTCAGGTGCCAGCTTGCCACTCCTAGCCACAGGCCCCCGAACACAAACTACGGCCTTTTTCCCTGGAAGTAAAACTGACCTGCCCATCTTCTGGCTGGCATATTGCAGGAGCCACTTGGTACCATCAAACCAGTCCGACTTGGCACTGGTGCTACATTTCATCTGGGAACCATCCTGTGTATCGCGGATTTTCAGGTGCCAGCGTGCCACTCCCAGCCACAGGCCCCCGAACAAAAACTACGGCCTTTTTCCCTGGAAGTAAAACTGACCTGCCCATCTTCTGGCTGGCAGATTGCAGGAGCCACTTGGCTCCATCAAACCAGTCCGACTTGGCACTGGTGCTACCTTTCATCTGGGAACCATCCTGCGTATCGTGGATTTTCAGGAGCCAGCCGGCCATTCCCAGCCACTGTCCCCCAAAAACAAACCACGGCCCTTTTCCCATGCTAACAAAACTCACCCACCTCGCTTCTGGCTGGCAGATTGCAGGATAGACTTGGCCCTATCAAACCAGCCGGCTTGGCACTGGTGCCACCATTCATCTGGGAACCATCCTGCGTATCGTGGATTTTCAGGAGCTAGCCGGCCAAACCCAGCCACAGGCGCCCAAACACACACTACAGCCGTTTTCCCTGGAAGTAAAACTGACCTGCCCATCTTCTGGCTGGCAGATTGCAGGAGCCACTTGTCTCTATCAAACCAGCCCGACTTAGCACTGGTGCCCCCTTGGGTCTGGGAACCATCCTACGTATCGTAGATTTTCAGGAGCCAGCCGGCCACCCCCAGCCACAGGCGCCCAACACAAACCATGGCCATTTTCCCTGGCAAACAAAACAGACCCGCCCATCTTCTGGCTGGCAGATTGCAGGAGCCACTTGGCTCTATCTAACCAGCCCGACTCAGCACTGGTGCTACCTTTCATCTGGGAATCATCCTGCGTGTCGCGGATTTCCAGGAGCCAGCCGGCCACTCCCAACCACATGCCCCCAAATAAAACTACGGCCCTTTTCCCTGAAAGTAAAACTGACCTGCCCATCTTCTGGCTGGCAGATTACAGGAGCCACATGGCTCTATCAAAACAGCCCGACTCGGAACTGGTGCCACCTTTCATCTGGGAACCATCCTCCATATCGTGGATTCTCAGAAGCCAGCCGGCCACTCCCAGCCAGAGGCCCCCAAACACAAACTACGGCCCTTTTCCCTGGAAGTAAAACTGACCTGCCCATCTTCTGGCTGGCAGATTGCAGGAGCCACTTGGTACTATCAAACCAGCCCGACTTGGCACTGGTGACATTTTTCATTTGGGAAGCATCTTGCGTATCGTGGATTTTCAGCAGCCAGCCGGCCACTCCCAGCCACAGGCCCCCAAATACAAACTACGGCCCTTTTCCCTGGAAGTAAAACTGACCTGCCCATCTTCTGGCTGGCAGACTGCAGGAGCCACTTGTCTCTATCAAACCAGCCCGACTCGGCACTGGTGCCCCCTTGGGTCGGGGAACCATTCTGCGCGGCGTGGATTTCAAGGTGCCAGCCGGCCATTCCGATCCACAGGCCCCCGAAAACAAACCACGGCCCTTTCCCTGGTAAACAAAATTCACACACCCCGCTTCTGGCGGGAAGATTGCAGGAGCCACTTGGCTCTATCAAAACAGCCCGACTCGGCACTGGTGCCACCTTTCATCTGGGAACCATCCTGTGTATCGGGGATTTTCGGGTGCCAGCTGACCACTCCCCGCCACAGGCCCCTGAACAAAAACTACAGCCCTTTCACCTGGAAGTAAATCTGACCTGCCCATCTTCTGGCTGGCAGATTGCAGGAGACACTTGGCTCTATCAAACCAGCCCGACTCGGCACTGGTGCCACCTTTCATCTGGGAACCCTCCTATGTATCGGGGATTTTCAGGAGCCAGCTGGCCACTCCCAGCCACAGGCCCCCAAACACAAACTACGGCCCATTTCCCTGGAAGTAAAACTGACCTGCCCATTTCCTGGCTGGCAGATTGCGGGAGACACTTGGTACTATCAAACCAGCTCGACTCAGTACTGGTGCCACCTTTCATCTGGGAACCATCCTGCGTATCGTGGACTTTCAGGAGCCAGCCGGCCATTCCAATCCACAGGCCCCCGAAAACAAACCACGGCCCTTTCCCTGGCAAACAAAATTCACACACCCCGCTTCTGGCGGGAAGATTGCAGGAGCCACTTGGCTCTATCAAACCAGCCCAACTCGGCACTGGTGCCACCTTGGGTATGGGAACCATCATGCGCGGCTTGTATTTTAAGGAGCCAGCCGGCCATTCCCAGCCACAGGCCCCCAAACAAAAACTACGGCCATTTTCCCTGGAAGTAAAACTGACCTGCCCATCTTCAGGCTGTCAGATTGCAGTAGCCACTTGGTACTATCAAACCAGCCTGACTTGACACTGGTGCCATTTTTCATTTGGGAAGCATCTTGTGTATCGTGGATTTTCAGGAGACAGCCGGCCACTCCCAGCCAGAGGCCCCCAAACACAAACTACGGCCCTTTCCCTGTAAGTAAAACTGACCTGCCCATCTTCTGGCTAGGAGATTGCAGGAGCCATTTGGCACTATCAAACCAGCCCAACTTGGCACTGGTGCAATTTTTCATTTGGGAGCCATCCTGCGTAACGTCGATTTTCAGGAGCCAGCCGGCCACTCCCAGCCACAGGCCCCCGAACACAAACTACAGGCCCTTTTCCCTGGAAGTAAAACTGACCTGCCCATCTTCTGGCTGGCAGATTGCAGGAGCCACTTGGCTCTATCAAAACAGCCCGACTCGGCACTGGTGCCACCTTTCATCTGGGAACCATCCTGCGTATCGTGGATTTTCAGGAGCCAGCCAGCCACTCCCAGCCACAGGCCCGCAAACAAAAACTATGGCCCTTTCCCTGTAAGTAAAACTGACCTGCCCATCTTCTGGCTGGCAGATTGCAGGAGCCACTTGGCACTATCCAAGCAGCCCAACTTGGCACTGGTGCAGTTTTTCATTTGGGAGCCATCCTGCGTATCGTGGATTTTCAGGAGCCAGCCGGCCGCTCCCAGCCACAGGCCCCCAAACAAAAACTTCGGCCCTTTTTCCTGGAAGTAAAACTGACCTACCCATCTTCTGGCTGGCAGATTGCGGGAGCCACTTGGCTCTATCAAACTAGCCCGACTCGGCACTGTTCCCACCTTGGGTCTGGGAACCATCCTGCGTATCGTGGATTTTCAGGAGCCAGTTGGCCTCTCCCAGCCACAGGCCCCCAAACACATGCCACGGCCCTTTTCCTGGAAGTAAAACTGACCTGCCCACCTTCTGGCCGGTAGATTGCAGGAGCCACTTGTCTCTATCAAACCAGCTCGACTTGGCCTTGGTGTCCCCTTGGGTCTAGGAACCATCCTACGTATCATGGATTTTCAGGATCCAGCCGGCCATTCCCAGCCACAGGCCCCCAAACACAAACTATGGGCCTATTCCCTGGCAAACAAAACTCACCCACCCCGCTTCTGGCTGGCAGATTGCAGGAGCCACTTGGCTCTATCAAACCAGCCCGACTCGGCACTCGTGCCTCCTTTCATCTAGGAACCATCCTGGGTATCGGGGATTTTCAGGAGCCAGCCGGCCACTCCAAGCCACAGGCCCCCAAACAAAATCTACGGCCCTTTTCCCTGGAAGTAAATCTGACCTGCCCATCTTCTGGCTGGCAGATTGCGGGAGACACTTTGTACTATCAAACCAGCCCGACTCAGCAGTGGTGCCACCATTCATCTGGGAACCATCCTGCGTATCGTGGATTTTCAGGAGCCCGCCGGCCACTCCCTGCCACAGGCCCCTAACACAAACCACAGCCCTTGACCCTGGCAAACAAAACTGGCCCGCCCCGCTTCTGGCTGGCGGATTGCAGGAGCCACTTGGCTGTATCAAACCTGCCCAACTCGGCACTGGTGCCACCTTGGGTCTGGGAACCATCATGCGCGGCTTGGATTTTAAGGAGCCAGCCGGCCATTCCCAGCCACAGGCCCCCAAACAAAAACTACGGCCCTTTTCCCTGGAAGTATAACAGACATGCCCATCTTCTGGCTGGCAGATTGCAGGAGCCACTTGGTACTATCAAACCAGCCCGACTTGGCACTGGTGCCATTTTTCATTTGGGAAGCATCTTGCGTATCGTGGATTTTCAGGAGCCAGCCGGCCACTCCCAGCCACAGGCCCCCAAACACAAACTACGGCCCTTTTCCCTGGAAGTAAAACTGACCTGCCAATCTTCTGGCTGGCAGATTGCAGGAGCCACTTGGTATTACCAAACCAACCCGACTCGGCACTGGTTCCCCCTTGGGTCTGGGAACCATCCAGCGCGGCGTGGATTTTAAGCCGCCAGCCGGCAACTCCCAGCCACAGGCCCCCAAACACAAACTACGGCTTGTTCCCTGTAAGTAAAACTGACCTGCCCATCTTCTGGCTGGCAGATTGCAGGAGCCACTTGGCTCTATCAAACCAGCCCGACTCGGCACTGGTGCCCCCTTAGGTCTGGGAACCATCCCGCGTATCGTGGATTTTAAGGAGCCGTCCGGACATTCCAGGCCACAGTCCGGGAAAACAATCCACGGCCTTTTTCCCTGGCAGTAAAACTGACGTCCCCATCTTCTGGCTGGCAGATTGCAGGAGCCATTTGGTACTATCAATCCAGCCCGACTTGGCACTGGTGCCATTTTTCCTTTGGGAGCCATCCTGCGTATCGTGGATTTTCAGGAGCCAGCCGGCCACTCCCAGCCACAGGCCACCAAAAAAAACCACGGCCTTTTCCCTGGCAAACAAAACTGACCTGCCCATCTTCTGGCTGGCAGATTGCAGGAGCCACTTGGCTCTATCAAACCAGCCCGACTCGGCACTAGTGCCACCTTTCATCTGGGAACCATCCTGCGCATCGTGGATGTTAAGGAGCCAGCCGGCCACTCCCAGCCACAGGCCCCCAAACACAAACTACGGCCCTTTTCCCTGGAAGTAAAACTGACCTGCCCATCTTCTGGCTGGCAGATTGCAGGAGCCACTTGGCTCTATCAAACCAGCCCGACATGAAAGTGGTGCCAACTTGGGTCTGGCAATCATCCTCAGTATCGTGGATTTTCAGGAGCCAGCCGGCCACACCCAGCCTCAGGCTCCCAAACACACACTACCGGCCCTTTTCCCTGGAAGTAAAACTGACATGCCCATCTTCTGGCTGGCAGATTGCAGGAGCCACTTGGCTCTATCAAACCAGCCCGACTCGGCACTGGTGCCACCTTTCATCTTGGAACCATCCTGCGTATCGTGGATTTTCAGGAGCCAGCCGGCCACTGCCAGCCACAGGTCCCCAAACACAAACTACCGGCCCTTTTCCCTGGAAGTAAAACTGACCTGCCCATCTTCTGGCTGGCAGATTGCAGGAACAACATGACTCTATCAAAACAGCCCGACTTGGCACTGGTGCCACCTTTCATCTGGGAACCATCCGGCGCGGCGTGGATTTTAAGGAACCATCGGGCCATTCCAGGCCGCAGGCCCCGGAAATAAAACCACGGCCTTTTTCCCTGGCAAACAAAACTCACCCACCCCGCTTCTGGCTGGCAGATTGCAGGAGCAACTTGGCTCTATCAAACCAGCCCGACTCGACACTGGTGCCACTTTTCATCGGGGAACTACCTGCGTATCGAGGATTTTCAGGAGCCAGCCGGCCACTCCCAGCCACAGGCCCCCAAACACAGACTACGGCCCTTTTCCCTGGAAGTAAAACTGACCTGCCCATCTTCTGGCTGGCAGATTGCAGGAGCAACTTGGCTCTATCAAACCAACCCGACTCGGCAATGGTGTCCCCTTGTGTCAGGGAATCATCCTGCGCGGCGTGGATTTTAAGGAGCCAGCCTGACATTCCAGGCCACAGGCCCCCAAAAACAAACCACGGCCCTTTTCCCTGGCAAAAAAAAATCACCCACCCCGCTTCTGGCTGGCAGATTGCAGGAGACCCTTGGCTCTATCAAACCAGCCCGACTCGGCACTGGTGCCTCCTTTCATGTGGGAACCATCATGCGTATCGTGAATTTGCAGGAGCCAGCTGGCCACTCCCAGCCACAGGCCCCCAAACACAAACTACGGCCCTTTTCCCTGGAAGTAAAACTGACCTGCCCATCTTCTGGCTGGCAGATTGCAGGAGCCACTTGGCTCAATCAAAACAGCCCGACTCGGCACTGGTGCCATTTTTCATTTGGGAAGCATCTTGCGTATCGTGGATTTTCAGGAGCCAGCCGGCCACACCCAGCCACAGGCCCCCAAACACAAACTACGGCCCTTTTCCCTGGAAGTAAAACTGACCTGCCCATCTTCTGGTTGGCAGATTGCAGGAGCCACTTGGCTCTATCAAACCAGCCAGACTCGGCACAGGTGCCCCCTTGGGTCTGGGAACCATCCTGCGTGTCGTGGATTTTCAGGAGCCAGCCGGCCTTTCCCAGCCGCAGGTACCAAAAACAAACTACGGCCCTTTTACCTGGCAAACAAAACTCACCCACCCGGCTTCTGGCTGGCAGATTGCAGGAGAAACTTGGCTTTATCAAAACAGCCTGACTCGGCACTGGTGCCACCTTTCATCTGGGAACCATCCTGCATATCGTGGATTTTCAGGAGCCAGCCGGCCACTCCCAGCCACAGGCCCCCAAACACAAACTAGGGCCCTTTTCCCTGGAAGTAAAACTGACCTGCCAATCTTCTGGCTGGCAGATTGCAGGAGCCACTTGGTACTACCAAACCAACCCGACTCGGCACTGGTTCCCCCTTGGGTCTGGGAACCATCCAGCGCGGCGTGGATTTTAAGCCGCCAGCCGGCCATTCCCAGCCACAGGCCCCCAAACACAAACTACGGCTTGTTCCCTGGAAGAAAAACTGACCTGCCCCGCTTCTGGCTGGCAGAATGCATGAGCCACTTGGCTCTATCAAACCAGCCCGACTCGGCACTGGTGCCCCCTTAGGTCTGGGAACCATCCCGTGTATCGTGGATTTTAAGGAGCCGTCCGGACATTCCAGGCCACAGTCCGGGAAAACAATCCACGGCCTTTTTCCATGGCAGTAAAACTGACCTCCCCATCTTCTGGCTGGCAGATTGCAGGAGCCACCTGACTCTATCAATCCAGCCTGACTTGGCAGTGGTTCCATCTTGGGTCTGGGAACCATCCTGCGCGGCGTGGATTTTAAGAAGCCAGGCGGCCGTTCCCAGCCACTGGCCCCCGAAAAATAACCACGGCCCTTTTCCCTGGAAGTAAAACTGACCTGCCCATCTTCTGGCTGGCAGATTGCAGGAGCCACTTGGCTCTATCAAACCAGCCCGACTCGGCACTGGTGCCACCTTTCATCTGGGAAACATCCCGCCTATCATGGATTTTCAGGAGCCAGCCGGCCACTCCTAGCCACAGGCCCCCAAACACAAACTACGGCCCTTTTCCCTGGAAGTAAAACTGACCTGCCCATCTTCTGGCTGGCAGATTGCAGGAGCCACTTGGTACTATCAAACCAACCCGACTCGGCACTGGTGCCCCCTTGGGTCTGGCAACCATCCAGCGCGGCCTGGATTTTAAGCCGCCAGCCGGCCATTCCCAGCCACAAGCCCCCAAACACAAACTACGGCTTTTTCCCTGGAAGTAAAACTGACCTGCCCATCTTCTGGCTGGCAGATTGCAGGAGCCACTTGGCTCTATCAAACCAGCCCAACTTGGCACTGGTGCAATTTTTCATTTGGGAGCCATCCTGCGTAACGTGGATTTTCAGGAGCCAGCTGGCCACTCTCAGCCACAGGGCCCCCAAACACATACCACGGCCCTTTTCCCTGGAAGAAAATTTCAGCGGCCCGCCTTCTGGCTGGCAGATTGCAGGAGCCACTCGGTACGATCAAAACAGCCCGACTTGGCACTGGTGCCACATTTCATCTGGGAACCATCCGGCGCGGCGTGGATTTTAAGGAACCAGCCGGCCATTCCCAGCCACAGGCCCCGGAAAAAAACCACGGCCCTTTTCCCTGGCAAACAAAACTCACCCACCCCGCTTCTGGCTGGCAGATTGCAGGAGCCACTTGGCTCTATCAAACCAGCCCGACTCGGCCCTGGTGCCCCCTTGGGTCTGGGAACCATTGCGTATCGTGGATTTTAAGGAGCCAGCCGGCCATTCCTGGCCACAGTCCCAGGAAAGAAATCCACGGCCTTTTTCCCGGAAGTAAAATTGAACTGCCCATCTTCTGGCTGGCAGATTGCAGGAGCCACTTGGCACTATCAAACCAGCCTGACTTGGCACTGGTGCAATTTTTCATTTGGGAGCCATCCTGCGTAACGTCGATTTTCAGGAGCCAGCCGGCCACTCCCAGCCACAGGCCCCCAAGCACAGACTACGGCTTTTTCCCTGGAAGTAAAACTGACCTGCCCATCTTCTGGCTGGCAGATTGCAGGAGCCACTTGGCTCTATCAAACCAGCCTGACTCGGCACTGGTGCCCCCTTGGGTCTGGGAACCATCCTGTGTGGCGTGGATTTTAAGGAGCCAGCCGGCCATTCCAGGCCACAGGCCCCGGAAAACAACCACGGCCCTTTTCCCTGGCAAACAAAACTCACCCACCCCGCTTCTGGCTGGCAGATTGCAGGAGCCACTTGGCTCTATCAAACCAGCCCGACTTGGCACTGGTGCCACCTTTCATCTGGGAACCATCCTGCGTATCGTGGATTTTCAGGAGCCAGCCGGCCACTCCCAGCCACAGGCCCCCAAACGAAAACTATTGCCCTTTCCCTGTAAGGAAAACTGACCTGCCCATCTTCTGGCTGGCGGATTGCAGGAGCCATTTGGCACTACCAAACCAGCCCAACTTGGCACTGGTGCAATTTTTCATTTGGGAGCCATCCTGCGTAACGTCGATTTTCAGGAGCCAGCCGGCCAATCCCAGCCACAGGCCCCCAAACACAGACTACGGCCTTTTTCCTGGAAGTAAAACTGACCAGCCCATCTTCTGGCTGGCAGATTGCAGGAGCCACTTGGCTCTATCAAACCAGCCCGACTTGGCAGTGGTTCCAAATTGGGTCTGGGAACCATCCTGCGCGGCGTGGATTTTAAGCCGCCAGCCGGCCACTCCCAGCCTCAGGCCCCCAAACACAAACTACGGCCCTTTTCCCTTGAAGTAAAGCTGACCTGCCCATCTTCTGGCTGGCAGATTGCAGGAGCAACTTGGCTCTATCAAAACAGCCCGACTCGGCACTGGTGCCTCCTTTCATCTGGGAACCATCCGGCGCGGCGTGGATTTTAAGGAACCAGCCGGCCACTGCCAGCCACAGGCCCCCAAACAAAATCTACGGCCCTTTCCCTGTAAGTAAAACTGACCTGCCCATCTTCTGGCTGGCAGATTGCAGGAGCCATTTGGCACTATCAAACCAGCCCAACTTGGCACTGGTGCAATTTTTCATTTGGGAGCCATCCTGCGTAACGTCGATTTTCAGGAGCCAGCCGGCCACTCCCAGCCACAGGCCCCCGAACACAAACTACAGGCCCATTTCCCTGGAAGTAAAACTGACCTGCCCATCTTCTGGCTGGCAGATTGCAGGAGCCACTTGGCTCTATCAAAACAGCCCGACTCGGCACTGGTGCCACCTTTCATCTGGGAACCATCCTGCGTATCGTGGATTTTCAGGAGCCAGCCAGCCACTCCCAGCCACAGGCCCGCAAACAAAAACTATGGCCCTTTCCCTGTAAGTAAAACTGACCTGCCCATCTTCTGGCTGGCAGATTGCAGGAGCCACTTGGCACTATCCAAGCAGCCCAACTTGGCACTGGTGCAGTTTTTCATTTGGGAGCCATCCTGCGTATCGTGGATTTTCAGGAGCCAGCCGGCCGCTCCCAGCCACAGGCCCCCAAACACAAACTTCGGCCCTTTTTCCTGGAAGTAAAACTGACCTGCCCATCTTCTGGCTGGCAGATTGCAGGAGCCACTTGGTACTATCAAACCAACCCGACTCGGCACTGGTGCCCCCTTGGGTCTGGCAACCATCCAGCGCGGCCTGGATTTTAAGCCGCCAGCCGGCCATTCCCAGCCACAAGCCCCCAAACACAAACTACGGCTTTTTCCCTGGAAGTAAAACTGACCTGCCCATCTTCTGGCTGGCAGATTGCAGGAGCCACTTGGCTCTATCAAACCAGCCCAACTTGGCACTGGTGCAATTTTTCATTTGGGAGCCATCCTGCGTAACGTGGATTTTCAGGAGCCAGCCGGCCACTCTCAGCCACAGGGCCCCCAAACACATACCACGGCCCTTTTCCCTGGAAGAAAATTTCAGCGGCCCGCCTTCTGGCTGGCAGATTGCAGGAGCCACTCGGTACGATCAAAACAGCCCGACTTGGCACTGGTGCCACATTTCATCTGGGAACCATCCGGCGCGGCGTGGATTTTAAGGAACCAGCCGGCCATTCCCAGCCACAGGCCCCGGAAAAAAACCACGGCCCTTTTCCCTGGCAAACAAAACTCACCCACCCCGCTTCTGGCTGGCAGATTGCAGGAGCCACTTGGCTCTATCAAACCAGCCCGACTCGGCCCTGGTGCCCCCTTGGGTCTGGGAACCATTGCGTATCGTGGATTTTAAGGAGCCAGCCGGCCATTCCTGGCCACAGTCCCAGGAAAGAAATCCACGGCCTTTTTCCCTGGAAGTAAAATTGAACTGCCCATCTTCTGGCTGGCAGATTGCAGGAGCCACTTGGCACTATCAAACCAGCCTGACTTGGCACTGGTGCAATTTTTCATTTGGGAGCCATCCTGCGTAACGTCGATTTTCAGGAGCCAGCCGGCCACTCCCAGCCACAGGCCCCCAAGCACAAACTACGGCTTTTTCCCTGGAAGTAAAACTGACCTGCCCATCTTCTGGCTGGCAGATTGCAGGAGCCACTTGGCTCTATCAAACCAGCCTGACTCGGCACTGGTGCCCCCTTGGGTCTGGGAACCATCCTGTGTGGCGTGGATTTTAAGGAGCCAGCCGGCCATTCCAGGCCACAGGCCCCAGAAAACAACCACGGCCCTTTTCCCTGGCAAACAAAACTCACCCACCCCGCTTCTGGCTGGCAGATTGCAGGAGCCACTTGGCTCTATCAAACCAGCCCGACTTGGCACTGGTGCCACCTTTCATCTGGGAACCATCCTGCGTATCGTGGATTTTCAGGAGCCAGCCGGCCACTGCCAGCCACAGGCCCCCAAACGAAAACTATTGCCCTTTCCCTGTAAGGAAAACTGACCTGCCCATCTTCTGGCTGGCGGATTGCAGGAGCCATTTGGCACTACCAAACCAGCCCAACTTGGCACTGGTGCAATTTTTCATTTGGGAGCCATCCTGCGTAACGTCGATTTTCAGGAGCCAGCCGGCCAATCCCAGCCACAGGCCCCCAAACACAGACTACGGCCTTTTTCCTGGAAGTAAAACTGACCAGCCCATCTTCTGGCTGGCAGATTGCAGGAGCCACTTGGCTCTATCAAACCAGCCCGACTTGGCAGTGGTTCCAAATTGGGTCTGGGAACCCTCCTGCGCGGCGTGGATTTTAAGCCGCCAGCCGGCCACTCCCAGCCTCAGGCCCCCAAACACAAACTACGGCCCTTTTCCCTTGAAGTAAAGCTGACCTGCCCATCTTCTGGCTGGCAGATTGCAGGAGCAACTTGGCTCTATCAAAACAGCCCGACTCGGCACTGGTGCCACCTTTCATCTGGGAACCATCCGGCGCGGCGTGGATTTTAAGGAACCAGCCGGCCATTCCGGCCCACAGGCCCCGGAAAAAAATCCACGGCCTTTTTCTCTGGCAAACAAAACTCACCCACGCCGCTTCTGGCTGGCAGATTGCAGGAGCCACTTGGCTCTATCAAACCAGCCGGACTCGGCACTGGTGCCACCATTCATCTGGGAACCATCCTGCGTATCGTGGATTTTCAGGAGCCAGCCGGCCACTGCCAGCCACAGGCCCCCAAACAAAATCTACGGCCCTTTCCCTGTAAGTAAAACTGACCTGCCCATCTTCTGGCTGGCAGATTGCAGGAGCCATTTGGCACTATCAAACCAGCCAAACTTGGCACTGGTGCAATTTTTCATTTGGGAGCCATCCTGCGTAACGTCGATTTTCAGGAGCCAGCCGGCCACTCCCAGCCACAGGCCCCCGAACACAAACTACAGGCCCTTTTCCCTGGAAGTAAAACTGACCTGCCCATCTTCTGGCTGGCAGATTGCAGGAGCCACTTGGCTCTATCAAAACAGCCCGACTCGGCACTGGTGCCACCTTTCATCTGGGAACCATCCTGCGTATCGTGGATTTTCAGGAGCCAGCCAGCCACTCCCAGCCACAGGCCTGCAAACAAAAACTATGGCCCTTTCCCTGTAAGTAAAACTGACCTGCCCATCTTCTGGCTGGCAGATTGCAGGAGCCACTTGGCACTATCCAAGCAGCCCAACTTGGCACTGGTGCAGTTTTTCATTTGGGAGCCATCCTGCGTATCGTGGATTTTCAGGAGCCAGCCGGCCACTCCCAGCCACAGGCCCCCAAACACAAACTTCGGCCCTTTTTCCTGGAAGTAAAACTGACCTGCCCATCTTCTGGCTAGCAGATTGCAGGAGCCACTTGGCTCTATCAAAACAGCCCGACTCGGCGCTGGTGCCACCTTTCATCTGGGAACCATCCCGCCTATAATGGATTTTCAGGAGCCAGCCGGCCACTCCTAGCCACAGGCCCCCAAACACAAACTACGGCCCTTTTCCCTGGATGTAAAACTGACCTGCCCATCTTCTGGCTGGCAGATTGCAGGAGCCACTTGGTACTATCAAACCAACCCGACTCAGCACTGGTGCCCCCTTGGGTCTGGCAACCATCCAGCGAGGCCTGGATTTTAAGCCGCCAGCCGGCCACTCCCAGCCACAAGCCCCCAAACAAAAACTACGGCCTTTTCCCTGGAAGTAAAACTGACCTGCCCAACTTCTGGCTGGCAGATTGCAGGAGCCACTTAGCACTATCAAACCAGCCCGACTCGGCACTGCTGCCACCTTTCATCTGGGAACCATCTTGCGTATCGTGGATTTTCAGGAGCCAGACGGCCACTCCCAGCCACTGGCCCCCAACACAAACCACGGCCCTTTTCCCTGGCAAACAAACTCACCCGCCCCGCTTCTGGCTGGCAGATTGCAGGAGCCACTTGGCTCTATCAAACCATCGTGACTCGGCACTGCTGCCCCCTTGGGTCTGGGAACCATCCTGCGCGGCGTGGATTTTAAGGAGCCAGCCGGCCATTCTTGGCCACAGGCCCCGGAAAACAAACCACGGCCCTTTTCCCTGGCAAACAAAACTCACCCACCCTGCTTCTGGCTGGCAGATTGCAGGAGACACTTGGCTCTATCAAACCAGCCCGACTTGGCACTTGTGCCACCTTTCTTTTGGAAGCATCTTGCGTATCGTGGATTTTCAGGCGCCAGCCTGCCACTGCCTGCCACAGGCCCCCAAACAGAAACCACCACCCCATTCCCTGGAAACAAAATTCAGCCGCCCCGCTTCTTGCTGGCAGATTGCAGGAGCTACTCTGTATTATCAAACCATCACGACTTGGCTCTGGTGCCACCTTTTATCTGGGAACCATCCTGCGTATCGAGGATTTTCAGGAGCCAGCCGGCCACTCCCAGCCTCAGGCCCGGAAACACAAACCACAGCCCTTTTCCCTGGAAACAAAACTAGACAAATCTGGGACTTTTTTACCGACTAAAATTGTTTGAATAATCTCGTCATAATAATAGATTTCTAGAAGAACTTTTTAAAATCTTTCTTAGAGTTGAGAAAGTCCAGGACTGAGGTCTTTTTCTTCCCATATCAATATTGCAACGAAATTGTTAAATAAAGACCAACTCTTTATTTTTCTTTTTAACCCAAGTAAATAATTCCCATTCATTAATCCATTTTGTGGACCAATATTTGCCATTCTGATGGAAGTTGTCACTTCTTTACAATAGACATTCTGTGACTATGTTGACAAGTCTTGGGTGATGATCCTAACTGGTCTTAGATACACATAGGGGGAAGTTTCCTCAGCCAGTGTCAGTCCTAAGCATGCGTATCAGAAGATCTTTCTATAGCTGGGAATTTTCCCATGAAAGGGATTCAGTTAGGGAAGAGACACTTGTCCCAGAGTTTTACATTCTTCTTGAACACTGCTTAAGGAACATGGATCCCATGTCCATTTGGATCTCTGTCTGCACAGAACTTTGTCATGCCAGTGCTTGAAATGCATCTCGAAGAGAATTCACTACACAGAATGAATGAGAGTGGTAGGGCTCAGTGGGGCTCACCAGGCCCAACCCCCCTGTTAAAGCAGGATACCTAGAGCCTCTTGCCCGGGATTCTATCTGGGTGTACTTTTAATGTCTTCTAAGATCCAGGCTTCAGAAGCTTTCTGGGCAGTCTGTGCCGCGGTTCAGTCACCCTCACAGTAAAACATCATTTGGTGATGTTCATAGGCAATCTCCTGTATTTCAGTGTGTGCCCACTGCCTCTTGTCTTTTCACTCAGCATCACTTAAAAGACACTGGTTCCCTCCCTTTTGCATTATTGCTTCCCGTATGTATGTGTGCAGCCATGTAGAGAAATGTAAAAACCTCCCTGAAGGCCACGCAGACAATATTCCCTTCATCTACCAGTCAAGTTGATTCATCAGAGGTGTTGAAAAAGTTGTTCAGCATGAAATTCCCCAGGAAAATCCACGCCGAGTACATTGCTTTGTCCTCCTTCATATGCCAGGCAAGGCTTTCAGGAATAGCTGCCCCATCAACTTCATAGGGATAAAAAAGAGGCTGGCTGATTTGTACTTTTCCGAGTCCTCCTAATTGCCATTTTTGAAGAGGGCAGTCTTTTGCTTTCACGCATTCTTAGCTACGGAAACCTCCATACTTTCGTCTTTAGCGTTTCTTGTCCCCTCCAACTTCGCAAAAAGTTTTTCCACTATGTCTGGCAAGGAGAATCTGGGTCAGGGCTGAAAACATCTCCCATGGTGTTGTACATGTTGCAGAGAAGTCTGCAGAGTGTTTTGCAGGAAGAAAAAGAAAGATGTCCAAAACACCTTCCAATCGAATGTTCATGTGTTTGGAAAAGCTAGGAGAGTTGTAAGGTACTGTTTTCTATCAGTTTGCAAGCTGCGCACACTATCCCAGTGTTGTGCAGCTTCATTCCCACCTTTCCGAAGCAGCCGCTCACTCCGGTCCCCGGAGACGAAGAGGCGGCTTCTTCGCGCAAAGGCGATTGTGCCGGTCACAGTGCACTCCAGTGCGGCGGCTTCTTCCGAAATGCGCCCGGGCCCGGCGCTTAGCTCCGGGGAACTCTGTATTTCGACTTTAGCGTCTCTTGTGTTCTACATCACTACTAAAAGCATTTCCACTATGTCTGGCAAGTAGAAACTGTGCCTGCACAGAAAACATCTCCCATCATGTTTTACATGTTGCAGCGAGCTCTGCTGAGTGTTTTGCACGAAGAAAATGAAGTTGTTGAAAACACCTTCCATCCGTATATTCATATGTTTGGAAAAGGTAGGAAAGTGGTAAGGTACTGTTTTCTATCAGTTTGCAAGCTGCGCACACTATCCCAGTCTTGTGCAGCTTCATTCTTCTCCTTTTGAAAGCAGCCGCTCTCTCTGGCTCCCGGAGACGAAGAGGCGGCTTCTTCGCGCAAAGGCGATTGTGCCGGTCACAGTGCACTCCAGTGCGGCAGCTTCTTCCGAAATGTACCCGGGACCGGCGCTTACCTCCGGGGAGCTCCATATTTCGTCTTTAGCGTCTTTTGTGGTCTATACCATTGAAAAGTCCTTTCCACTATGTCTGGCATGTAGAAACTGTGCCAGCACAGAAAACATCTCCCATCGTGTTTTACTTGTTTAGAGACCTCTGCAGAATGTTTTGCAAGAAGAAAAATAAAGTTGTCCAAAACACCTTCCAATCGAATGTTCATGTGTTTGGAAAAGGTAGGAGTGGTAAGGTACTGTTTTTTATCAGTTGGCAAGCTGCACACACTATCCCAGTGATGTGCAGCTTCATTCTTCACCTTTGAAAGCAGCCGCTCTCTCCGGCTCCCGGAGGAGAAGAATCGGCTTCTTCGCGCAAAGGCGACTGTGCCGGTCACAGTGCACTCCAGTGCGGCAGCTTTTTCCGAAATGCGCCCGGGCCCGGCGCTTAGCTCCGGGGAACTCTGTATTTCGACTTTAGCGTCTCTTGTGTTCTACATCACTACTAAAAGCATTTCCACTATGTCTGGCAAGTAGAAACTGTGCCTTCACAGATAACATCTCCCATCATGTTTTACATGTTGCAGAGAGCTCTGCTGAGTGCTTTGCACGAGGAAAAAGAAAGTTGTCCAAAACACCTTCCAATCGAATGTTCATGTGTTTGGAAAAGGTAGGAAAGTGGTAAGGTAGTGTTTTCTATCAGTTTGCAAGCTGCGCACACTATCCCCGTGTTGTGCAGCTTCATTTATCACCTTTTGAAAGCAGCCGCTCTCTCCGGCTCCCGGAGACGAAGAGGCGGCTTCTTCGCGCAAAGGCGATTGTGCCGGTCACAGTGCACTCCAGTGCGGCAGCTTCTTCCGAAATGTGCCCGGGACCGGCGCTTAGCTCCGGGGAGCTCCATATTTCGGATTTAGCGTCTTTTGTGGTCTATATCATTGCAAAAAGCTTTTCCACTATGTCTGGCATGGAGAAACTGTGCCTGCACAGAAAACATCTCTCATCATGTTTTACATGTTGCAGAAGGCTCTGCTGAGTGTTTTGCACGAAGAAAAAGAAAGTTGTCCAAAACACCTTCCAATCGAATGTTCATGTGTTTGGAAAAGGTAGGAAAGTGGTAAGGTAGTGTTTTTTATCAGTTTGCAAGCTGCGCACACTCTCCCAGTCTTGTGCAGCTTCATTCTTCACCTTTCCGAAGCAGCCGCTCTCTCCGGCTCCCGGAGACGAAGAATCGGCTTCTTCGCGCAAAGGCGATTGTGCCGGTCACAGTGCACTCCAGTGCGGCGGCATCTGCCGAGATGTGCCCGGGACCGGCGCTTAGCTCCGGGGAACTCTGTATTTCGACTTTAGCGTCTCTTGTGTTCTACATCATACAGAAAGGTTTTCCACTATGTCTGGCAAGTAGAAACTGTGCCTGCACAGAAAACATCTCCCATCATGTTTTACATGTTGCAGAGAGCTCTGCTGAGTGTTTTGCAAGAAGAAAATAAAGTTGTTGAAAACACCTTCTAACCGAATATTCATATGTTTGGAAAAGGTAGGAAAGTGGTAAGGTACTGTTTTCTATCAGTTTGCAAGCTGCGCACACTATCCCAGTCTTGTGCAGCTTCATTTTTACCTTTTGAAAGCAGCCGCTCTCTCTGGCTCCCGGAGACGAAGAGGCGGCTTCTTCGCGCAAAGGCGATTGTGCCGGTCACAGTGCACTCCAGTGCGGCAGCTTCTTCCGAAATGTGCCCGGGACCAGCGCTTAGCTCCAGGGAGCTCCGTACCTTCGTCTTTAGCGTCTTTTGTGGTCTACATCATTGCAAAAAGCTTTTCCACTATGTCTGGCATGGAGAAACTGTGCCTGCACAGAAAACATCTCCCATCGTGTTTTACTTGTTTAGAGACCTCTGCAGAATGTTTTGCAAGAAGAAAAATAAAGATTTCCAAAACACCTTCCAATCGTATATTCATGTGTTTGGTAAAGGTAGGAAAGTGGTAAGGTACTGTTTTCTATCAGTTTGCAAGCTGCGCACACTATCCCAGTCTGTTGCAGCTTCATTCTTCACCTTTTGAAAGCAGCCGCTCTCTCCGGCTCTTGGAGGCGAAGAATCGGCTTCTTCGCGCAAAGGCGATTGTGCCGGTCACAGTGCACTCCAGTGGGGCGGCCTCTTCCGAAATGTGCCCAGGACCGGCGCTTAGCTCCGGGGAGCTCCATATTTCGGCTTTAGCGTCTTTTGTGGTCTACATCATTGCAAAAATCCTTTCCACTATGTCTGGCAAGTAGAAACTGTGCCAGCACAGCAAACATCTCCCATCGTGTTGTACATGTTGCAGAGACCTCTGCAGAATGTTTTGCAAGAAGAAAAATAGAGTTGTCCAAAATACCTTCCAATCGAATATTCATGTGTTTGGAAAAGGTAGGAAAGTGGTAAGGTAGTGTTTTTTATCAGTTTGCAAGCTGCGCACACTCTCCCAGTCTTGTGCAGCTTCATTCTTCACCTTTTGAAAGCAGCCGCTCTCTCCGGCTCCCGGAGACGAAGAATCGGCTTCTTCGCGAAAAGGCGATTGTGCCGGTCACAGTGCACTCCAGTGCGGCGGCATCTGCCGAAATGTGCCCGGGACCGGCGCTTAGCTCCGGGGAACTCTGTATTTCGACTTTAGCGTCTCTTGTGTTCTACATCACTACTAAAAGCATTTCCACTATGTCTGGCAAGTAGAAACTGTGCCTGCACAGAAAACATCTCCCATCATGTTTTACATGTTGCAGAGAGCTCTGCTGAGTGTTTTGCACGAGGAAAATAAAGTTGTTGAAAACACCTTCCAATCGAATATTCATGTGTTTGGAAAAGGTAGGAAAGTGGTAAGGTAGTGTTTTCTATCAGTTTGCAAGCTGCGCACACTATCCCTGTGTTGTGCAGCTTCATTCCCACCTTTCCGAAGCAGCCGCTCACTCCGGTCCCCGGAGACGAAGAGGCGGCTTCTTCGCGCAAAGGCGATTGTGCCGGTCACAGTGCACTCCAGTGCGGCGGCTTCTTCCGAAATGTGCCCGGGACCAGCGCTTAGCTCCAGGGAGCTCCATATTTCGTCTTTAGCGTCTTTTGTCGTCTATATCATTGCAAAGATCCTTTCCACTATGTCTGGCATGGAGAAACTGTGCCAGCACAGAAAACATTTCCCATCGTGTTTTACTTGTTTAGAGACCTCTGCAGAATGTTTTGCAAGAAGAAAAATAAAGTTGTCCAAAACACCTTCCAATCGAATGTTCATGTGTTTGGAAAAGGTAGGAGTGGTAAGGTACTGTTTTTTATCAGTTGGCAAGCTGCACACACTATCCCAGTGATGTGCAGCTTCATTCTTCACCTTTTGAAAGCAGCCGCTCTCTCCGGCTCCCGGAGGCGAAGAATAGGCTTCTTCGCGCAAAGGCGATTGTGCCGGTCACAGTGCACTCCAGTGCGGCGGCATCTGCCGAAATGTGCCCGGGACCGGCGCTTAGCTCCGGGGACATCCGTACCTGTTTCTTTCGGGACTTTTGTGGTCTACATCACTGCAAAAAGCTTTTCCGCTATGTCTGGCAAGGAGAAACTGTGCCTGCACAGAAAACATCTCATCATGTTTTACATGTTGCAGAGAGCTCTGCTGAGTGTTTTGCAAGAAGGAAAAGAAAGTTTTCCAAAACACCTTCGAATCGAATGTTCATGTGTTTGGAAAAGGTAGGAGTGGTAAGGTACTGTTTTTTATCAATTGGTAAGCTGCACACACTATCCCAGTGATGTGCAGCTTCATTCTTCACCTTTTGAAAGCAGCCGCTCTCTCCGGCTCCCGGAGGAGAAGAATCGGCTTCTTCGCGCAAAGGCGATTGTGCCGGTCACAGTGCACTCCAGTGCGGCAGCTTTTTCCGAAATGCGCCCGGGCCCGGCGCTTAGCTCCGGGGAACTCTGTATTTCGACTTTAGCGTCTCTTGTGTTCTACATCACTACTAAAAGCATTTCCACTATGTCTGGCAAGTAGAAACTGTGCCTTCACAGAAAACATCTCCCATCATGTTTTACATGTTGCAGAGAGCTCTGCTGAGTGCTTTGCACGAGGAAAAAGAAAGTTGTCCAAAACACCTTCCAATCGAATGTTCATGTGTTTGGAAAAGGTAGGAAAGTGGTAAGGTAGTGTTTTCTATCAGTTTGCAAGCTGCGCACACTATCCCCGTGTTGTGCAGCTTCATTTATCACCTTTTGAAAGCAGCCGCTCTCTCCGGCTCCCGGAGACGAAGAGGCGGCTTCTTCGCGCAAAGGCGATTGTGCCGGTCACAGTGCACTCCAGTGCGGCGGCATCTGCCGAAATGTGCCCGGGCCCGGCGCTTAGCTCCGGGGACATCCGTACCTGTTTCTTTCGGGACTTTTGTGGTCTACATCACTGCAAAAAGCCTTTCCGCTATGTCTGGCAAGGAGAAACTGTGCCTGCACAGAAAACATCTCATCATGTTTTACATGTTGCAGAGAGCTCTGCTGAGTGTTTTGCAAGAAGGAAAAGAAAGTTTTCCAAAACACCTTCGAATCGAATGTTCATGTGTTTGGAAAAGGTAGGAGTGGTAAGGTACTGTTTTTTATCAATTGGTAAGCTGCACACACTATCCCAGTGATGTGCAGCTTCATTCTTCACCTTTGAAAGCAGCCGCTCTCTCCGGCTCCCGGAGGAGAAGAATCGGCTTCTTCGCGCAAAGGCGACTGTGCCGGTCACAGTGCACTCCAGTGCGGCAGCTTCTTCCGAAATGTGCCCGGGACCGGCGCTTAGCTCCGGGGAGCTCCATATTTCGGATTTAGCGTCTTTTGTGGTCTATATCATTGCAAAAAGCTTTTCCACTATGTCTGGCATGGAGAAACTGTGCCTGCACAGAAAACATCTCTCATCATGTTTTACATGTTGCAGAAGGCTCTGCTGAGTGTTTTGCACGAAGAAAAAGAAAGTTGTCCAAAACACCTTCCAATCGAATGTTCATGTGTTTGGAAAAGGTAGGAAAGTGGTAAGGTAGTGTTTTTTATCAGTTTGCAAGCTGCGCACACTCTCCCAGTCTTGTGCAGCTTCATTCTTCACCTTTCCGAAGCAGCCGCTCTCTCCGGCTCCCGGAGACGAAGAATCGGCTTCTTCGCGCAAAGGCGATTGTGCCGGTCACAGTGCACTCCAGTGCGGCGGCATCTGCCGAGATGTGCCCGGGACCGGCGCTTAGCTCCGGGGAACTCTGTATTTCGACTTTAGCGTCTCTTGTGTTCTACATCATACAGAAAGGTTTTCCACTATGTCTGGCAAGTAGAAACTGTGCCTGCACAGAAAACATCTCCCATCATGTTTTACATGTTGCAGAGAGCTCTGCTGAGTGTTTTGCAAGAAGAAAATAAAGTTGTTGAAAACACCTTCTAACCGAATATTCATATGTTTGGAAAAGGTAGGAAAGTGGTAAGGTACTGTTTTCTATCAGTTTGCAAGCTGCGCACACTATCCCAGTCTTGTGCAGCTTCATTCCTCTCCTTTTGAAAGCAGTCGCTCTCTCTGGCTCCCGGAGACGAAGAGGCGGCTTCTTCGCGCAAAGGCGATTGTGCCGGTCACAGTGCACTCCAGTGCGGCAGCTTCTTCCGAAATGTGCCCGGGACCAGCGCTTAGCTCCAGGGAGCTCCGTACCTTCGTCTTTAGCGTCTTTTGTGGTCTACATCATTGCAAAAAGCTTTTCCACTATGTCTGGCATGGAGAAACTGTGCCTGCACAGAAAACATCTCCCATCGTGTTTTACTTGTTTAGAGACCTCTGCAGAATGTTTTGCAAGAAGAAAAATAAAGATTTCCAAAACACCTTCCAATCGTATATTCATGTGTTTGGTAAAGGTAGGAAAGTGGTAAGGTACTGTTTTCTATCAGTTTGCAAGCTGCGCACACTATCCCAGTCTGTTGCAGCTTCATTCTTCACCTTTTGAAAGCAGCCGCTCTCTCCGGCTCTTGGAGGCGAAGAATCGGCTTCTTCGCGCAAAGGCGATTGTGCCGGTCACAGTGCACTCCAGTGGGGCGGCCTCTTCCGAAATGTGCCCAGGACCGGCGCTTAGCTCCGGGGAGCTCCATATTTCGGCTTTAGCGTCTTTTGTGGTCTACATCATTGCAAAAATCCTTTCCACTATGTCTGGCAAGTAGAAACTGTGCCAGCACAGCAAACATCTCCCATCGTGTTGTACATGTTGCAGAGACCTCTGCAGAATGTTTTGCAAGAAGAAAAATAGAGTTGTCCAAAATACCTTCCAATCGAATATTCATGTGTTTGGAAAAGGTAGGAAAGTGGTAAGGTAGTGTTTTTTATCAGTTTGCAAGCTGCGCACACTCTCCCAGTCTTGTGCAGCTTCATTCTTCACCTTTTGAAAGCAGCCGCTCTCTCCGGCTCCCGGAGACGAAGAATCGGCTTCTTCGCGAAAAGGCGATTGTGCCGGTCACAGTGCACTCCAGTGCGGCGGCATCTGCCGAAATGTGCCCGGGACCGGCGCTTAGCTCCGGGGAACTCTGTATTTCGACTTTAGCGTCTCTTGTGTTCTACATCACTACTAAAAGCATTTCCACTATGTCTGGCAAGTAGAAACTGTGCCTGCACAGAAAACATCTCCCATCATGTTTTACATGTTGCAGAGAGCTCTGCTGAGTGTTTTGCACGAGGAAAATAAAGTTGTTGAAAACACCTTCCAATCGAATATTCATGTGTTTGGAAAAGGTAGGAAAGTGGTAAGGTAGTGTTTTCTATCAGTTTGCAAGCTGCGCACACTATCCCTGTGTTGTGCAGCTTCATTCCCACCTTTCCGAAGCAGCCGCTCACTCCGGTCCCCGGAGACGAAGAGGCGGCTTCTTCGCGCAAAGGCGATTGTGCCGGTCACAGTGCACTCCAGTGCGGCGGCTTCTTCCGAAATGTGCCCGGGACCAGCGCTTAGCTCCAGGGAGCTCCATATTTCGTCTTTAGCGTCTTTTGTCGTCTATATCATTGCAAAGATCCTTTCCACTATGTCTGGCATGGAGAAACTGTGCCAGCACAGAAAACATTTCCCATCGTGTTTTACTTGTTTAGAGACCTCTGCAGAATGTTTTGCAAGAAGAAAAATAAAGTTGTCCAAAACACCTTCCAATCGAATGTTCATGTGTTTGGAAAAGGTAGGAGTGGTAAGGTACTGTTTTTTATCAGTTGGCAAGCTGCACACACTATCCCAGTGATGTGCAGCTTCATTCTTCACCTTTTGAAAGCAGCCGCTCTCTCCGGCTCCCGGAGGCGAAGAATAGGCTTCTTCGCGCAAAGGCGATTGTGCCGGTCACAGTGCACTCCAGTGCGGCGGCATCTGCCGAAATGTGCCCGGGCCCGGCGCTTAGCTCCGGGGACATCCGTACCTGTTTCTTTCGGGACTTTTGTGGTCTACATCACTGCAACAAGCTTTTCCGCTATGTCTGGCAAGGAGAAACTGTGCCTGCACAGAAAACATCTCATCATGTTTTACATGTTGCAGAGAGCTCTGCTGAGTGTTTTGCAAGAAGGAAAAGAAAGTTTTCCAAAACACCTTCCAATCGAATGTTCATGTGTTTGGAAAAGGTAGGAGTGGTAAGGTACTGTTTTTTATCAATTGGTAAGCTGCACACACTATCCCAGTGATGTGCAGCTTCATTCTTCACCTTTTGAAAGCAGCCGCTCTCTCCGGCTCCCGGAGGAGAAGAATCGGCTTCTTCGCGCAAAGGCGATTGTGCCGGTCACAGTGCACTCCAGTGCGGCAGCTTTTTCCGAAATGCGCCCGGGCCCGGCGCTTAGCTCCGGGGAACTCTGTATTTCGACTTTAGCGTCTCTTGTGTTCTACATCACTACTAAAAGCATTTCCACTATGTCTGGCAAGTAGAAACTGTGCCTTCACAGAAAACATCTCCCATCATGTTTTACATGTTGCAGAGAGCTCTGCTGAGTGCTTTGCACGAGGAAAAAGAAAGTTGTCCAAAACACCTTCCAATCGAATGTTCATGTGTTTGGAAAAGGTAGGAAAGTGGTAAGGTAGTGTTTTCTATCAGTTTGCAAGCTGCGCACACTATCCCCGTGTTGTGCAGCTTCATTTATCACCTTTTGAAAGCAGCCGCTCTCTCCGGCTCCCGGAGACGAAGAGGCGGCTTCTTCGCGCAAAGGCGATTGTGCCGGTCACAGTGCACTCCAGTGCGGCAGCTTCTTCCGAAATGTGCCCGGGACCGTCGCTTAGCTCCGGGGAGCTCCATATTTCGGATTTAGCGTCTTTTGTGGTCTATATCATTGCAAAAAGCTTTTCCACTATGTCTGGCATGGAGAAACTGTGCCTGCACAGAAAACATCTCTCATCATGTTTTACATGTTGCAGAAGGCTCTGCTGAGTGTTTTGCACGAAGAAAAAGAAAGTTGTCCAAAACACCTTCCAATCGAATGTTCATGTTTTTGGAAAAGGTAGGAAAGTGGTAAGGTAGTGTTTTTTATCAGTTTGCAAGCTGCGCACACTCTCCCAGTCTTGTGCAGCTTCATTCTTCACCTTTCCGAAGCAGCCGCTCTCTCCGGCTCCCGGAGACGAAGAATCGGCTTCTTCGCGCAAAGGCGATTGTGCCGGTCACAGTGCACTCCAGTGCGGCGGCATCTGCCGAGATGTGCCCGGGACCGGCGCTTAGCTCCGGGGAACTCTGTATTTCGACTTTAGCGTCTCTTGTGTTCTACATCATACAGAAAGGTTTTCCACTATGTCTGGCAAGTAGAAACTGTGCCTGCACAGAAAACATCTCCCATCATGTTTTACATGTTGCAGAGAGCTCTGCTGAGTGTTTTGCACGAAGAAAATAAAGTTGTTGAAAACACCTAACCGAATATTCATATGTTTGGAAAAGGTAGGAAAGTGGTAAGGTACTGTTTTCTATCAGTTTGCAAGCTGCGCACACTATCCCTGTGATGTGCAGCTTCATTTTTACCTTTTGAAAGCAGCCGCTCTCTCTGGCTCCCGGAGACGAAGAGGCGGCTTCTTCGCGCAAAGGCGATTGTGCCGGTCACAGTGCACTCCAGTGCGGCAGCTTCTTCCGAAATGTGCCCGGGACCGGCGCTTAGCTCCAGGGAGCTCCGTACCTTCGTCTTTAGCGTCTTTTGTGGTCTACATCATTGCAAAAAGCTTTTCCACTATGTCTGGCATGGAGAAACTGTGCCAGCACAGAAAACATCTCCCGTGGTGTTTTACATGTTGCAGAGAGCTCTGCTGAGTGTTTTGCACGAAGAAAAAGAAAGTTGTCCAAAACACCTTCCAACCCAATATTCATACGTTTGGAAAAGGTAGGAAAGTGGTAAGGTAGTGTTTTCTATCAGTTTGCAACCTGCGCACACTATCCCCGTGTTGTGCAGCTTCATTCCCACCTTTCCGAAGCAGCCGCTCACTCCGGTCCTCGGAGACGAAGAGGCGGCTTCTTCGCGCAAAGGCGATTGTGCCGGTCACAGTGCACTCCAGTGCGGCGGCCTCTTCCGAAATGCGCCCGGGCCCGGCGCTTAGCTCCGGGGAACTCTGTATTTCGACTTTAGCGTCTCTTGTGTTCTACATCACTACTAAAAGCATTTCCACTATGTCTGGCAAGTAGAAACTGTGCCTGCACAGAAAACATCTCCCATCATGTTTTACATGTTGCAGAGAGCTCTGCTGAGTGTTTTGCACGAAGAAAATAAAGTTGTTGAAAACACCTTCTAACCGAATATTCATATGTTTGGAAAAGGTAGGAAAGTGGTAAGGTACTGTTTTCTATCAGTTTGCAAGCTGCGCACACTATCCCAGTCTTGTGCAGCTTCATTCCTCTCCTTTTGAAAGCAGCCGCTCTCTCTGGCTCCCGGAGACGAAGAATCGGCTTCTTCGCGCAAAGGCGATTGTGCCGGTCACAGTGCACTCCAGTGCGGCGGCTTCTTCCGAAATGTGCCCGGGACCAGCGCTTAGCTCCAGGGAGCTCCGTACCTTCGTCTTTAGCGTCTTTTGTGGTCTACATCATTGCAAAAAGCTTTTCCACTATGTCTGGCATGGAGAAACTGTGCCTGCACAGAAAACATCTCCCATCGTGTTTTACTTGTTTAGAGACCTCTGCAGAATGTTTTGCAAGAAGAAAAATAAAGATTTCCAAAACACCTTCCAATCGAATATTCATGTGTTTGGTAAAGGTAGGAAAGTGGTAAGGTACTGTTTTCTATCAGTTTGCAAGCTGCGCACACTACCCCAGTCTGTTGCAGCTTCATTCTTCACCTTTTGAAAGCAGCCGCTCTCTCCGGCTCTTGGAGGCGAAGAATCGGCTTCTTCGCGCAAAGGCGATTGTGCCGGTCACAGTGCACTCCAGTGGGGCGGCCTCTTCCGAAATGTGCCCAGGACCGGCGCTTAGCTCCGGGGAGCTCCATATTTCGTCTTTAGCGTCTTTTGTGGTCTACATCATTGCAAAAATCCTTTCCACTATGTCTGGCAAGTAGAAACTGTGCCAGCACAGCAAACATCTCCCATCGTGTTGTACATGTTGCAGAGAGGTCTGCTGAGTGTTTTGCACGAAGAAAATAAAGTTGTTGGAAACCCCTTCCAACCCAATATTCATATTTTTGGAAAAGGTTGGAAAGTGGTAAGGTACTGTTTTCTATCAGTTTGCAAGCTGCGCACACTCTCCCAGTCTTGTGCAGCTTCATTCCCACCTTTCCGAAGCAGCCGCTCATTTCGGCCCCCGGAGACGAAGAGGCGGCTTCTTTGCGCAAAGGCGATTGTGCCGGTCACAGTGCACTCCAGTGCGGCGGCTTCTTCCGAAATGTGCCAGGGACCGGCGCTTACCTCCGGGGACATCCGTACCTTCTTCTTTCGGGACTTTTGTGGTCTACATCACTGCGAAACGCTTTTCCACTATGTCTGGTAATGAGAAACTGTGCCTGCACAGAAAACATCTCTCATAGTGTTTTACATGTTGCAGAGAGCTCTGCTGAGTGTTTTGCACGAAGAAAAAGAAAGTTTCCCAAAGCACCTTCCAACCGAATGTTCATGTGTTTGGAAAAGGTAGGAGTGGTAAGGTACTGTTTTCTATCAGTTTGCAAGCTGCACACACTATCCCAGTCTTGTGCAGCTTCATCCTTCACCTTTTGAAAGCCGCCGTTCTCTCCGGCTCCCGGAGACGATGAATCGGCTTCTTCGCGCAAAGGCGATTGTGCCGGTCACAGTGCACTCCAGTGCGGCGGTTTCTTCCGAAATGTGCCCGGGACCGGCGATTACCTCCGGGGAGCTCCATATTTCGTCTTTAGCGTCTTTTGTGGTCTATATCATTGCAAAGATCCTTTCCACTATGTCTGGCATGGAGAAACTGTGCCAGCACAGAAAACATCTCTCATGGTGTTTTACATGTTGCAGAGAGGTCTGCTGAGTGTTTTGCAAGAAGAAAGTTGTCCAAAACACCTTCCAACGGAATGCTCACGTGTTTGGTAAAGGTAGGAGAGTTTTAACGTACTGTTTTTTATCAGTTGGCAAGCTGCACACACTATCCCAGTCTTGTGCAGCCTTATTCTCACCTTTCCGAAGCTACTGGTCTAGCCGGCACCCGGAGGTGATGAATCGGCTTCTTCGCGCAAAGGCGTTTGTGCCGGTCACAGTGCACTCCAGTGCGGCGGCTTCTTCCGAAATGTGCCCGGGACCGGCGCTTACCTCTGGGGAGCTCCATATTTCGTCTTTAGCGTCTTTTGTGGTCTATATCATTGCAAAGATCTTTTCCACTATGTCTGGCAAGGAAAAACTGTGCCAGCATAGAAAACATCTCCCATCGGATTTTACATGTTGCAGCGAAGTCTGCAGTGTGTTTTGCAGGAAGAAAAAGAAAGTTGTCCAAAACACTTTTCAACAGAATGTTCATGTGTTTGGAAAAGGTGGAGAGTGGTAAGGTACTGTTTTGGATCAGTGTGCAAGCTGTGCACACAATCCCAGTGTTGTGCAGCTTCAATCTTCAGCTTTCAGAGGTAGCCGCTCTCTCCGGCTTCCAGAGGCGAAGAGGCGGCTTCTTCGCGCAAAGGCGATTGTGCTGGTCACAGTGCACTGCAGTCGGCGGCTTCTACCGAAATGTGCCCCGTGTCTGCTCATAGCTCCGGGCGTCTCTGTACCTTCCAATTCCGTTTTTGGTCTTGGCAATGCAAATGGTTTACTTGCAGCAGTAGGATGGGACAATGAACTGGACTTTTTGCTTTTAGAGAGAAGCTAATGAAAAAGTTTCACCAGGATCAGAGCAGGTTGTAAAACAGAAAAATTGTCATGAAAAGAAGCCAGCCTTGTGCCCTTAGATTTGCTAGCTGTGTTTGAACAAAATGAAATGCGTCAACTCGGTGTTCCTGGGTATCACATCAGTAACAGGTACTTCAGTTGCTGAATTTCTCTCGTCAAGTTAAGAAGAGAATGCAAGGAATTGTGATTTCATGCTCACAATTCACCCTATGGTGCCGAAAGGTGAAAAAGGGGTGGAAGGTGCACGGGTCAACTAACTTGAATGGCCTATGTAAATCAGCGGCCACTGATTTCCTGAAGGCTTCAACAGGTCAGTTGCCTATGTTTTTCTTGGAATTGTTTTAACCTTCGGTCATGTTTTTCTTGGGATTCTTTTACCCTTTCCCTATTAGTTCAGCCTTTGGTCTCCAGCCTTTGCTGACATTTCAAGTATCTCGGTAGCCAGGGAATGTGTTGTCTTAATTGCTCACATCATTATTCCCTTCAAAGGGTTGTTTGCCTCAAGTCTCAGTTTTGCTGGTTCTCTGCTAGTTGATTGTCAGAGGGCAGCAGGTGTTGTGTAGGAGCAAGTACACAAACCCATAGCTGGCTTTTCTTTTGATTTGGCCTGTGTAGCTAATGGAATGACTGAACATCTGTGAGAGGCTTTTCTTTTGCATCTCATCCCCAGATGCAAATCGTCTACCTGAAGTCTTGGCACAGAAGAAAGTAGTGGTTTGCTGCTGCATCTAGCTAGAAGCTTACAAAAGGAAGGCCTTGGGCTGAGGCCCATTCCATTGGCTAAGTAGAAAAGGACTGTGGGAAGGTGAGGCAGCTGAATTAGAGGTAGATCAACAAGTTCTAGAACGGTCGTGTGTTCAAAGCTTGCTGTATGGTGGTTGGTTGAATGGTGTTTGTTATGGCTTAAAGCTATGGAACTGATAAAGGCAAAGTTGCAAGAAAGCAGCTCTCCTTTGCATCTTGCTGGGGACTCTGCTTCACCACGGACCCTCAACTCCAAGTTCGCCAAGGAGATGATCAGTAGGACTGTTGCAGAGCTGCTGTGTGCATCTGAATGGAACGGCAGAGAGTGAAGCGCTGGACATTTCTGGCTTTAGTCCAATGCTGCTGCATTGGTGCCAGTTTAGTTGGTTTTCCATCAGTGGCCTTTCTGTCTAGAAGTACACTGCCCATTGTACTTCTTTCCTAGTCTTTCTAGCATGTGATGCCCTTTCCTTCCTGTTGTTTTCATACCTTCCTTCAGTTGAAAGGATGATACAATCTTTCCATTTTGAAGATCCCTGTTAGGAAACACTATGCAAGAGGAGTCATCGCTCCCTTTTCTTCAGCCTCCTTTGTCATTTTCAGAGACTCATTTCAAATTTCTGCTAATGTCAAGACCAATACTGAGATTACCTAGCAGGGTTGGCACTCTCAGCTGCTTTCTTCTTTCATGCTCCTTCATACTGGATGTGACTTAAAAGGCCTCGTTTTGTCATCTGCATTCTGCTGTGATCCAAAGCTAAATATTCCAGGCGTGTGAACACAAAAAGAACTCCTAGGCTTTTGCAAGAACTAGCCCAGGAGGATTTGTGTTCAATTTGATCTCTACAGTGTTTCAGAAAAAAGGAGATTGTACTGTCTTCTTGTGTACTCTCTTCTTGTGCTCTCATGCCTTGCATGTCCTAGTTAATCTACCGGCGTGACTCATTTGGCATCATCTCATGGTACAAATTCTGCATAGTTTCGTGTCCTTACAAATGCCAGTTGCCAAGGAGCCTATCTGACCATTCAAGGGGCAAAGAATTGTAAGGCTGGCAAGTTCAGTTGCTGAAACTGTAAGTCATGCCATATCAAAGTGACAGAGGAAATCCATTGATCTAGGACTTTCAGCTGGACACCTCTGAGAATAGCAGCTTGTCAGCAATGACACAGCCATCTTCCTAGCTGTATTCCAGAAAGACGAAAGGGACACCTTCAATGATTAATATGTTTGGCATGAGAAAAACGCAAGAAATGCACCGGAAATTACTTTAGTCAGATAAAGTGCGTTTCTCTAGTGAGAATTTTGCACTTGCTCTTTCTTGTCTGCGCCTCTACTTTTCACAGAAGACAGGGGAGCATTTCATTATTATTGTTCTTTTGTTTTCTTTCGTTGGCCTCCCTCTTTCCACCTGCAATTAACAAATTTGCCTTTCTTTACTGGCTTCTCTTACTTTACTACGAGAATTTTACATTAGGTCAACTTACATAATGGTCAAAGTTCTCAAGCAGTGGAGAGAAGTAGAAGGTAGAGAAAAAAGAACAAAACAAATCCAGAAAAATAGACAAATTTTAACAGTCTTCTGTGAGAACATTAGGACACAAGATTTCTTTGAACTGAGCAACGCAGGGGATATTTGACGCAGTCAAATCAGGCCGACATTGCACTGGAGCCAGCACGGGTCTGGAAACCATCCTGCGTATCGTGGATTTTCAGGACCCAGCTGCCCCTACCAGCTACAGGACCCCAAACACAAACGACGGCCCTTTTCCCTGAAAAAAAAATTAGCTGCCCCGCTTCTGGATGGCAGATTGCAGGAGTCACATGGTAATACACGACTTGGAATTGGTGCCACCATTCATCTGGAAACCATCCTGCGCGGCGTGGATTTTCAGGAGCCAGCCAGCCACTCCCAGCCTCAGGCCCCCAAACTCAAACTACGGCCCTTTTCCCAGGGAAACAAAACCCACCCACCCCGCTTCTGGCTGGCAAATTGCAGGAGGCACATGGCTCTATCAAACCAGCCCGACTTAACAGTAGTGCCAACTTCGGTCTGGGAATCATCCGGCGTAAAGTGGATTTTCAGGAGCCAGCCAGCCACTCCCAGCATCAGGCCCCCAACACAAACCACGGCCCTTTTCCTTGGCAAACAAAACTCACCCGCCCCGTTTCTGGCTGGCAGATTGCAGGAGCCACTTGGCTCTATCAAACCAGCCTGACTTGGCACTGGTGCCACCTTTCATCTGTAAGCCATCCTGCGTATGGTGGATTTTCAGGAGCCTGCCGGCCACTCCCAGCCACAGTCCCCCAACACACACCACGGCACTTTTCCCTGGCAAACAAAACTCAGCCGCCCCGTTTCTGGGTGGCAGATTGCAGGAGACACTTGGCTCTATCAAACCAGCCCAACTCGGCACTGCTGCCCCCTTGGGTCTGGGAACCATCCTGCGCGGCGTGGATTTTAAGGAGCCAGCCGGCCACTCCCAGCCACAGTCCCCGAAAACAAACCAAGACCCATTTCCCTGGCAAACAAAACTCAGCTGCCTGGCTTCTGAATGGAAGATTGCAGAAGACACTTTGTACTATCATACCTGTCCGACTTGGCAGTGTGCCACCTTAGGTCTGGGAATCATCCTGCGTATCGTGGATTTTCAGGAGCCAGCCGGCCACTCTCATCCAGAGGCCCCCAAACATATACCAGGGCCCATTTCTCAGGAAAAAAACACTCACCCGCCCCGCTCCTGGCTGGCAGATTGCAGGAGACACTTGGCTCTATCAAACCAGCCCGCCTCGGCACTGGTGCCTCTTTGGTATGGGAATCATCCTGCGTATCGTGGATTTTCAGGAGCCAGCCGGCCACTCCCAGCCACAGGCCCCCAAACACAAACTACGGCCCTTTTCCCTCGAAGTAAAACTGACCTGCCCATCTTCTGGCTGGCAGATTGCAGGAGCCACTTGGCTCTATCAAACCAGCTCTATCAAACCAGACTTGGCACTGGTGCCATTTTTCATTTGGGAAGCATCTTGCGTATCGGGGATTTTCAGGAGCCAGCCGGCCACACCCAGCCACAGGCCCCCAAACACAAATTACGGCCCTTTTCCCTGGAAGTAAAACTGACCTGCCCATCTTCAGGCTGGCAGATTGCAGGAACCACTGGGCTCTATCAAACCAGCCCGACTTGGCCCTGGTGCCCCCTTGGGTCTGGGAACCATCCTGCATATCGTGGATTTTCAGGATCCAGTAGGCCACTCCCAGCCACAGGCCCCCAACACACACCACGGCCCTTTACCCTGGCAAACAAAACTGACCCGCCCCGCTTCTGGCTGGCAGATTGCAGGAGCCACTTGGCTCGATCAAACCAGCCCGACTCGGCACTGGTGCCCCTTTGGTCTGGGAAACATCCTGCGTATCGTGGATTTTCAGGAGCCAGCAGGCCACTCCCAGCCACAGGCCCTCAAACACAAACTGTGGGCATTTTCCCCGGCAAACAAAACTCACCCACCCCGCTTCTGGCTGGCAGATTGCAGGAGCCACATGGCTCTATCAAACCAGCCCGACTCGGCACTGGTGCCACCTTTCATCTGGGAACCATCCTGCGTATCGTGGATTTTCAGGAGCCAGCTGGCCATTCGGAGCCACAGGCTCCCGAAAACAAACCACGGCCCTTCTCCCTGGCAAACAAAACTCACGCACCCCGCTCCTGGCTGGCAGATTGCAGGAGACACTTGGCCCTATCAAACCAGCCGCCTTGGCACAGGTGCCACAAATCATCTGGGAACCATCCCGCTTATCGTGGATTTTCAGGAGCCAGCCGGCCACTCCCAACCACAGGCCCCCAAACAAAACTACGGCCCTTTTCCCTGGAAGGAAAACTGACCTGCCCATCTTCTGGCTGGCAGATTGCAGGAGCCACTTGGCTCTATCAAACCAGCCCGACTCGGCACTAGTGCCACCTTTCATCTGGGAACCATCCCGCTTATCGTGGATTTTCAGGAGCCAGCCGGCCACTCCCTGCCACAGGCCCCCAAAAAAAAACTACGGCCTATTCCCTGCAAGTAAAAGTGACCTGCCCATCTTCTGGCTGGCAGATTGCAGGAGCCACTTGGCTCTATCAAACCAGCCCCACTCGGCACTGGTGCCACCTTTCATATGGGAACCATCCTGCGTATCGTGGATTTTCAGGAGCCAGCCGGCCACTCCCAGCCACAGCCCTCCAAACACAAACTATGGCCCTTTTCCCTGGAAGTAAAACTGACCTGCCCATCTTCTGGCTGGCAGATTGCAGGAGCCACTTGGCTCTATCAAACCATCCCGACTCGGCACTGGTGCCCCTTTGGTCTGGGAATCATCCTGCGTATCGTGGATTTTCAGGAGCCACCCTGCCACTCCCAGCCACAGGCCCCCAAACACAAACTACGGCCCCTTTCCCTGCAAACAAAACTCACACACCCCGCTTCTGGCTGGCAGATTGCAGGAGCCACTTGGCTCTATCAAACCAGCCCCACTCGGCACTGGTGCCTCTTTGGTCTGGGAATCATCCTGCGTATCGTTGATTTTCAGGAGCCAGCCGGCCACTCCCAGCCACAGGCCCCCAAACACAAACTACGGCCCTTTTCCCTGGAAGTAAAACTGACCTGCCCATCTTCTGGCTGGCAGATTGCAGGAGCCACTTGGTACTATCAAACCAGCCCGACTCAGCACTGGTGCCATTTTTCATTTGGGAAGCATCTTGCGTATCGGGGATTTTCAGAAGCCAGCTGGCCACACCCAGCCACACGCCCCCAAACACAAACTACGGCCCTTTCCCCTGGAAGTAAAACTGACCTGCCAATCTTCTGGCTGGCAGATTGCAGGAGCCACTTGGTATTACCAAACCAACCCGACTCGCACTGGTTCCCCCTTGGGTCTGGGAACCATCCAGCGCGGCGTGGATTTTAAGCCGCCAGCCGGCAACTCCCAGCCACAGGCTCCCAAACACAAACTACGGCTTGTTCCCTGTAAGTAAAACTGACCTGCCCCGCTTCTGGCTGTCAGATTGCAGGAGCCACTTGGTATTATCACACCAGCCCGACTTGGCACTGGTGCCATTATTCATTTGGGAACCATCCTGCGTATCGGGGATTTTCAGGAGCCAGCCGGCCAAACCCAGCCACAGGCCCCCAACACACACCACGGCCCTTTACCCTGGCAAAAAAAACTGACCCGCTCCGCTTCTGGCTGGCAGATTGCAGGAGCCACTTGGCTCTATCAAACCAGCCCGACTTGGCACTGGTGCCACCATTCATCTGGGAACCACCCTGCGTATCGTGGATTTTCAGGAGCCAGCCGGCCATTCCCAGCCACAGGCCCCCAAACACAAACTACGGCCCTTTTCCCTGGAAGGAAAACTGACCTGCCCATCTTCTGGCTGGCAGATTGCAGGAGACACATGGCTCTATCAAACCAGCCCGACTCGGCACTGGTGCCATTTTTCATCTGGGAACCATCCTCCGTATCGTGGATTTTCAGGAGCCAGCCGGCCATTCCCAGCCACAGGCCCCCAAACAAAATCTAGGGGCCTTTTCCCTGGCACACAAAACTCACACACCCCGCTTCTGGCTGGCAGATTGCAGGAGCCACATGGCTCTATCAAACCAGCCCGACTTGGCACTGGTGCCCCCTCGGGTCTGGGAACCACCATGCGCGGCGTGGATTTTCAGGAGCCAGCCGGCCATTCCCAGCCACAGGCCCCCAAACACAAACTACGGCCCTTTTCCCTGGAAGTAAAACTGACCTGCCCATCTTCTGGCTGGCAGATTGCAGGAGACACTTGGTACTATCAAACCAGCCCGACTCGGCACTGTTGCCCCCTTGGGTCTGGGAACCATTCTGCGCGGCGTGGATTTCAAGGAGGCAGCCGGCCATTCCGATCCACAGGCCCCCGAAAACAAACCACTGCCCTTTCCCTGGCAAACAAAATTCACACACCCCGCTTCTGGCTGGCAGATGGAAGGAGCCACTTGGCTCTATCAAACCAGCCCGACTCGGCACTGGTGCCACCTTTCATCTGGGAACCATCCTGCGTATCGTGGATTTTCAGGAGCCAGCCGGCCACTCCCAGCCACAGGCCCCGAAACACAAACTACGGCCCTTTTCCCTGGAAGAAAAACTGACCTGCCCATCTTCTGGCTGGCATATTGCAGGAGCCACTTGGCTCTATCAAACCAGCCCGACTCGGCACTGGTGCCACCTTTCATCTGGGAACCATCTTGCGTATCGTGGATTTTCAGGAGCCAGCCGGCCATTCCCAGCCACAGGCCCCGAAACAAAAACTATGGGCCTTTTCCCTGGCAAACAAAACTCACCCACCCCGCTTCTGGCAGGCAGATTGCAGGAGCCATTTGGCACTACCAAACCAGCCCAACTTGGCACTGGTGCAATTTTTCATTTGGGAGCCATCCTGCGTAACGTCGATTTTCAGGAGCCAGCCGGCCAATCCCAGCCACAGGCCCCCAAACACAGACTACGGCCTTTTTCCTGGAAGTAAAACTGACCAGCCCATCTTCTGGCTGGCAGATTGCAGGAGCCACTTGGCTCTATCAAACCAGCCCGACTTGGCAGTGGTTCCAAATTGGGTCTGGGAACCATCCTGCGCGGCGTGGATTTTAAGCCGCCAGCCGGCCACTCCCAGCCTCAGGCCCCCAAACACAAACTACGGCCCTTTTCCCTTGAAGTAAAGCTGACCTGCCCATCTTCTGGCTGGCAGATTGCAGGAGCAACTTGGCTCTATCAAAACAGCCCGACTCGGCACTGGTGCCTCCTTTCATCTGGGAACCATCTTGCGTATCGTGGATTTTCAGGAGCCAGCCGGCCATTCCCAGCCACAGGCCCCGAAACAAAAACTATGGGCCTTTTCCCTGGCAAACAAAACTCACCCACCCCGCTTCTGGCAGGCAGATTGCAGGAGCCATTTGGCACTATCAAACCAGCCCAACTTGGCACTGGTGCAATTTTTCATTTGGGAGCCATCCTGCGTAACGTCGATTTTCAGGAGCCAGCCGGCCACTCCCAGCCACAGGCCCCCGAACACAAACTACAGGCCCATTTCCCTGGAAGTAAAACTGACCTGCCCATCTTCTGGCTGGCAGATTGCAGGAGCCACTTGGCTCTATCAAAACAGCCCGACTCGGCACTGGTGCCACCTTTCATCTGGGAACCATCCTGCGTATCGTGGATTTTCAGGAGCCAGCCAGCCACTCCCAGCCACAGGCCCGCAAACAAAAACTATGGCCCTTTCCCTGTAAGTAAAACTGACCTGCCCATCTTCTGGCTGGCAGATTGCAGGAGCCACTTGGCACTATCCAAGCAGCCCAACTTGGCACTGGTGCAGTTTTTCATTTGGGAGCCATCCTGCGTATCGTGGATTTTCAGGAGCCAGCCGGCCGCTCCCAGCCACAGGCCCCCAAACACAAACTTCGGCCCTTTTTCCTGGAAGTAAAACTGACCTGCCCATCTTCTGGCTGGCAGATTGCAGGAGCCACTTGGTACTATCAAACCAACCCGACTCGGCACTGGTGCCCCCTTGGGTCTGGCAACCATCCAGCGCGGCCTGGATTTTAAGCCGCCAGCCGGCCATTCCCAGCCACAAGCCCCCAAACACAAACTACGGCTTTTTCCCTGGAAGTAAAACTGACCTGCCCATCTTCTGGCTGGCAGATTGCAGGAGCCACTTGGCTCTATCAAACCAGCCCAACTTGGCACTGGTGCAATTTTTCATTTGGGAGCCATCCTGCGTAACGTGGATTTTCAGGAGCCAGCCGGCCACTCTCAGCCACAGGGCCCCCAAACACATACCACGGCCCTTTTCCCTGGAAGAAAATTTCAGCGGCCCGCCTTCTGGCTGGCAGATTGCAGGAGCCACTCGGTACGATCAAAACAGCCCGACTTGGCACTGGTGCCACATTTCATCTGGGAACCATCCGGCGCGGCGTGGATTTTAAGGAACCAGCCGGCCATTCCCAGCCACAGGCCCCGGAAAAAAACCACGGCCCTTTTCCCTGGCAAACAAAACTCACCCACCCCGCTTCTGGCTGGCAGATTGCAGGAGCCACTTGGCTCTATCAAACCAGCCCGACTCGGCCCTGGTGCCCCCTTGGGTATGGGAACCATTGCGTATCGTGGATTTTAAGGAGCCAGCCGGCCATTCCTGGCCACAGTCCCAGGAAAGAAATCCACGGCCTTTTTCCCTGGAAGTAAAATTGAACTGCCCATCTTCTGGCTGGCAGATTGCAGGAGCCACTTGGCACTATCAAACCAGCCTGACTTGGCACTGGTGCAATTTTTCATTTGGGAGCCATCCTGCGTAACGTCGATTTTCAGGAGCCAGCCGGCCACTCCCAGCCACAGGCCCCCAAGCACAAACTACGGCTTTTTCCCTGGAAGTAAAACTGACCTGCCCATCTTCTGGCTGGCAGATTGCAGGAGCCACTTGGCTCTATCAAAACAGCCTGACTCGGCACTGGTGCCCCCTTGGGTCTGGGAACCATCCTGTGTGGCGTGGATTTTAAGGAGCCAGCCGGCCATTCCAGGCCACAGGCCCCGGAAAACAACCACGGCCCTTTTCCCTGGCAAACAAAACTCACCCACCCCGCTTCTGGCTGGCAGATTGCAGGAGCCACTTGGCTCTATCAAACCAGCCCGACTTGGCACTGGTGCCACCTTTCATCTGGGAACCATCCTGCGTATCGTGGATTTTCAGGAGCCAGCCGGCCACTGCCAGCCACAGGCCCCCAAACGAAAACTATTGCCCTTTCCCTGTAAGGAAAACTGACCTGCCCATCTTCTGGCTGGCGGATTGCAGGAGCCATTTGGCACTACCAAACCAGCCCAACTTGGCACTGGTGCAATTTTTCATTTGGGAGCCATCCTGCGTAACGTCGATTTTCAGGAGCCAGCCGGCCAATCCCAGCCACAGGCCCCCAAACACAGACTACGGCCTTTTTCCTGGAAGTAAAACTGACCTGCCCATCTTCTGGCTGGCAGATTGCAGGAGCCACTTGGCTCTATCAAACCAGCCCGACTTGGCAGTGGTTCCAAATTGGGTCTGGGAACCCTCCTGCGCGGCGTGGATTTTAAGCCGCCAGCCGGCCACTCCCAGCCTCAGGCCCCCAAACACAAACTACGGCCCTTTTCCCTTGAAGTAAAGCTGACCTGCCCATCTTCTGGCTGGCAGATTGCAGGAGCAACTTGGCTCTATCAAAACAGCCCGACTCGGCACTGGTGCCACCTTTCATCTGGGAACCATCCGGCGCGGCGTGGATTTTAAGGAACCAGCCGGCCATTCCGGCCCACAGGCCCCGGAAAAAAATCCACGGCCTTTTTCTCTGGCAAACAAAACTCACCCACGCCGCTTCTGGCTGGCAGATTGCAGGAGCCACTTGGCTCTATCAAACCAGCCGGACTCGGCACTGGTGCCACCATTCATCTGGGAACCATCCTGCGTATCGTGGATTTTCAGGAGCCAGCCGGCCACTGCCAGCCACAGGCCCCCAAACAAAATCTACGGCCCTTTCCCTGTAAGTAAAACTGACCTGCCCATCTTCTGGCTGGCAGATTGCAGGAGCCATTTGGCACTATCAAACCAGCCAAACTTGGCACTGGTGCAATTTTTCATTTGGGAGCCATCCTGCGTAACGTCGATTTTCAGGAGCCAGCCGGCCACTCCCAGCCACAGGCCCCCGAACACAAACTACAGGCCCTTTTCCGTGGAAGTAAAACTGACCTGCCCATCTTCTGGCTGGCAGATTGCAGGAGCCACTTGGCTCTATCAAAACAGCCCGACTCGGCACTGGTGCCACCTTTCATCTGGGAACCATCCTGCGTATCGTGGATTTTCAGGAGCCAGCCAGCCACTCCCAGCCACAGGCCTGCAAACAAAAACTATGGCCCTTTCCCTGTAAGTAAAACTGACCTGCCCATCTTCTGGCTGGCAGATTGCAGGAGCCACTTGGCACTATCCAAGCAGCCCAACTTGGCACTGGTGCAGTTTTTCATTTGGGAGCCATCCTGCGTATCGTGGATTTTCAGGAGCCAGCCGGCCGCTCCCAGCCACAGGCCCCCAAACACAAACTTCGGCCCTTTTTCCTGGTAGTAAAACTGACCTGCCCATCTTCTGGCTGGCAGATTGCAGGAGCCACTTGGCTCTATCAAAACAGCCCGACTCGGCGCTGGTGCCACCTTTCATCTGGGAACCATCCCGCCTATAATGGATTTTCAGGAGCCAGCCGGCCACTCCTAGCCACAGGCCCCCAAACACAAACTACGGCCCTTTTCCCTGGATGTAAAACTGACCTGCCCATCTTCTGGCTGGCAGATTGCAGGAGCCACTTGGTACTATCAAACCAACCCGACTCAGCACTGGTGCCCCCTTGGGTCTGGCAACCATCCAGCGAGGCCTGGATTTTAAGCCGCCAGCCGGCCACTCCCAGCCACAAGCCCCCAAACAAAAACTACGGCCTTTTCCCTGGAAGTAAAACTGACCTGCCCAACTTCTGGCTGGCAGATTGCAGGAGCCACTTAGCACTATCAAACCAGCCCGACTCGGCACTGCTGCCACCTTTCATCTGGGAACCATCTTGCGTATCGTGGATTTTCACTAGCCAGACGGCCACTCCCAGCCACTGGCCCCCAACACAAACCACGGCCCTTTTCCCTGGCAAACAAACTCACCCGCCCCGCTTCTGGCTGGCAGATTGCAGGAGCCACTTGGCTCTATCAAACCATCGTGACTCGGCACTGCTGCCCCCTTGGGTCTGGGAACCATCCTGCGCGGCGTGGATTTTAAGGAGCCAGCCGGCCATTCTTGGCCACAGGCCCCGGAAAACAAACCACGGCCCTTTTCCCTGGCAAACAAAACTCACCCACCCTGCTTCTGGCTGGCAGATTGCAGGAGACACTTGGCTCTATCAAACCAGCCCGACTTGGCACTTGTGCCACCTTTCTTTTGGAAGCATCTTGCGTATCGTGGATTTTCAGGCGCCAGCCTGCCACTGCCTGCCACAGGCCCCCAAACAGAAACCACCACCCCATTCCCTGGAAACAAAATTCAGCCGCCCCGCTTCTTGCTGGCAGATTGCAGGAGCTACTCTGTATTATCAAACCATCACGACTTGGCTCTGGTGCCACCTTTTATCTGGGAACCATCCTGCGTATCGAGGATTTTCAGGAGCCAGCCGGCCACTCCCAGCCTCAGGCCCGGAAACACAAACCACAGCCCTTTTCCCTGGAAACAAAACTAGACAAATCTGGGACTTTTTTACCGACTAAAATTGTTTGAATAATCTCGTCATAATAATAGATTTCTAGAAGAACTTTTTAAAATCTTTCTTAGAGTTGAGAAAGTCCAGGACTGAGGTCTTTTTCTTCCCATATCAATATTGCAACGAAATTGTTAAATAAAGACCAACTCTTTATTTTTCTTTTTAACCCAAGTAAATAATTCCCATTCATTAATCCATTTTGTGGACCAATATTTGCCATTCTGATGGAAGTTGTCACTTCTTTACAATAGACATTCTGTGACTATGTTGACAAGTCTTGGGTGATGATCCTAACTGGTCTTAGATACACATAGGGGGAAGTTTCCTCAGCCAGTGTCAGTCCTAAGCATGCGTATCAGAAGATCTTTCTATAGCTGGGAATTTTCCCATGAAAGGGATTCAGTTAGGGAAGAGACACTTGTCCCAGAGTTTTACATTCTTCTTGAACACTGCTTAAGGAACATGGATCCCATGTCCATTTGGATCTCTGTCTGCACAGAACTTTGTCATGCCAGTGCTTGAAATGCATCTCGAAGAGAATTCACTACACAGAATGAATGAGAGTGGTAGGGCTCAGTGGGGCTCACCAGGCCCAACCCCCCTGTTAAAGCAGGATACCTAGAGCCTCTTGCCCGGGATTCTATCTGGGTGTACTTTTAATGTCTTCTAAGATCCAGGCTTCAGAAGCTTTCTGGGCAGTCTGTGCCGCGGTTCAGTCACCCTCACAGTAAAACATCATTTGGTGATGTTCATAGGCAATCTCCTGTATTTCAGTGTGTGCCCACTGCCTCTTGTCTTTTCACTCAGCATCACTTAAAAGACACTGGTTCCCTCCCTTTTGCATTATTGCTTCCCGTATGTATGTGTGCAGCCATGTAGAGAAATGTAAAAACCTCCCTGAAGGCCACGCAGACAATATTCCCTTCATCTACCAGTCAAGTTGATTCATCAGAGGTGTTGAAAAAGTTGTTCAGCATGAAATTCCCCAGGAAAATCCACTCCGAGTACATTGCTTTGTCCTCCTTCATATGCCAGGCAAGGCTTTCAGGAATAGCTGCCCCATCAACTTCATAGGGATAAAAAAGAGGCTGGCTGATTTGTACTTTTCCGAGTCCTCCTAATTGCCATTTTTGAAGAGGGCAGTCTTTTGCTTTCATGCATTCTTAGCTACGGAAACCTCCATACTTTCGTCTTTAGCGTTTCTTGTCCCCTCCAACTTCGCAAAAAGTTTTTCCACTATGTCTGGCAAGGAGAATCTGGGTCAGGGCTGAAAACATCTCCCATGGTGTTGTACATGTTGCAGAGAAGTCTGCAGAGTGTTTTGCAGGAAGAAAAAGAAAGATGTCCAAAACACCTTCCAATCGAATGTTCATGTGTTTGGAAAAGCTAGGAGAGTTGTAAGGTACTGTTTTCTATCAGTTTGCAAGCTGCGCACACTATCCCAGTGTTGTGCAGCTTCATTCCCACCTTTCCGAAGCAGCCGCTCACTCCGGTCCCCGGAGACGAAGAGGCGGCTTCTTCGCGCAAAGGCGATTGTGCCGGTCACAGTGCACTCCAGTGCGGCGGCTTCTTCCGAAATGCGCCCGGGCCCGGCGCTTAGCTCCGGGGAACTCTGTATTTCGACTTTAGCGTCTCTTGTGTTCTACATCACTACTAAAAGCATTTCCACTATGTCTGGCAAGTAGAAACTGTGCCTGCACAGAAAACATCTCCCATCATGTTTTACATGTTGCAGCGAGCTCTGCTGAGTGTTTTGCACGAAGAAAATGAAGTTGTTGAAAACACCTTCCATCCGTATATTCATATGTTTGGAAAAGGTAGGAAAGTGGTAAGGTACTGTTTTCTATCAGTTTGCAAGCTGCGCACACTATCCCAGTCTTGTGCAGCTTCATTCTTCTCCTTTTGAAAGCAGCCGCTCTCTCTGGCTCCCGGAGACGAAGAGGCGGCTTCTTCGCGCAAAGGCGATTGTGCCGGTCACAGTGCACTCCAGTGCGGCAGCTTCTTCCGAAATGTACCCGGGACCGGCGCTTACCTCCGGGGAGCTCCATATTTCGTCTTTAGCGTCTTTTGTGGTCTATACCATTGAAAAGTCCTTTCCACTATGTCTGGCATGGAGAAACTGTGCCAGCACAGAAAACATCTCCCATCGTGTTTTACTTGTTTAGAGACCTCTGCAGAATGTTTTGCAAGAAGAAAAAAAAAGTTGTCCAAAACACCTTCCAATCGAATGTTCATGTGTTTGGAAAAGGTAGGAGTGGTAAGGTACTGTTTTTTATCAATTGGTAAGCTGCACACACTATCCCAGTGATGTGCAGCTTCATTCTTCACCTTTTGAAAGCAGCCGCTCTCTCCGGCTCCCGGAGGAGAAGAATCGGCTTCTTCGCGCAAAGGCGATTGTGCCGGTCACAGTGCACTCCAGTGCGGCAGCTTTTTCCGAAATGCGCCCGGGCCCGGCGCTTAGCTCCGGGGAACTCTGTATTTCGACTTTAGCGTCTCTTGTGTTCTACATCACTACTAAAAGCATTTCCACTATGTCTGGCAAGTAGAAACTGTGCCTTCACAGAAAACATCTCCCATCATGTTTTACATGTTGCAGAGAGCTCTGCTGAGTGCTTTGCACGAGGAAAAAGAAAGTTGTCCAAAACACCTTCCAATCGAATGTTCATGTGTTTGGAAAAGGTAGGAAAGTGGTAAGGTAGTGTTTTCTATCAGTTTGCAAGCTGCGCACACTATCCCCGTGTTGTGCAGCTTCATTTATCACCTTTTGAAAGCAGCCGCTCTCTCCGGCTCCCGGAGACGAAGAGGCGGCTTCTTCGCGCAAAGGCGATTGTGCCGGTCACAGTGCACTCCAGTGCGGCGGCATCTGCCGAAATGTGCCCGGGCCCGGCGCTTAGCTCCGGGGACATCCGTACCTGTTTCTTTCGGGACTTTTGTGGTCTACATCACTGCAAAAAGCCTTTCCGCTATGTCTGGCAAGGAGAAACTGTGCCTGCACAGAAAACATCTCATCATGTTTTACATGTTGCAGAGAGCTCTGCTGAGTGTTTTGCAAGAAGGAAAAGAAAGTTTTCCAAAACACCTTCGAATCGAATGTTCATGTGTTTGGAAAAGGTAGGAGTGGTAAGGTACTGTTTTTTATCAATTGGTAAGCTGCACACACTATCCCAGTGATGTGCAGCTTCATTCTTCACCTTTGAAAGCAGCCGCTCTCTCCGGCTCCCGGAGGAGAAGAATCGGCTTCTTCGCGCAAAGGCGACTGTGCCGGTCACAGTGCACTCCAGTGCGGCAGCTTTTTCCGAAATGCGCCCGGGCCCGGCGCTTAGCTCCGGGGAACTCTGTATTTCGACTTTAGCGTCTCTTGTGTTCTACATCACTACTAAAAGCATTTCCACTATGTCTGGCAAGTAGAAACTGTGCCTTCACAGAAAACATCTCCCATCATGTTTTACATGTTGCAGAGAGCTCTGCTGAGTGCTTTGCACGAGGAAAAAGAAAGTTGTCCAAAACACCTTCCAATCGAATGTTCATGTGTTTGGAAAAGGTAGGAAAGTGGTAAGGTAGTGTTTTCTATCAGTTTGCAAGCTGCGCACACTATCCCCGTGTTGTGCAGCTTCATTTATCACCTTTTGAAAGCAGCCGCTCTCTCCGGCTCCCGGAGACGAAGAGGCGGCTTCTTCGCGCAAAGGCGATTGTGCCGGTCACAGTGCACTCCAGTGCGGCAGCTTCTTCCGAAATGTGCCCGGGACCGGCGCTTAGCTCCGGGGAGCTCCATATTTCGGATTTAGCGTCTTTTGTGGTCTATATCATTGCAAAAAGCTTTTCCACTATGTCTGGCATGGAGAAACTGTGCCTGCACAGAAAACATCTCTCATCATGTTTTACATGTTGCAGAAGGCTCTGCTGAGTGTTTTGCACGAAGAAAAAGAAAGTTGTCCAAAACACCTTCCAATCGAATGTTCATGTGTTTGGAAAAGGTAGGAAAGTGGTAAGGTAGTGTTTTTTATCAGTTTGCAAGCTGCGCACACTCTCCCAGTCTTGTGCAGCTTCATTCTTCACCTTTCCGAAGCAGCCGCTCTCTCCGGCTCCCGGAGACGAAGAATCGGCTTCTTCGCGCAAAGGCGATTGTGCCGGTCACAGTGCACTCCAGTGCGGCGGCATCTGCCGAGATGTGCCCGGGACCGGCGCTTAGCTCCGGGGAACTCTGTATTTCGACTTTAGCGTCTCTTGTGTTCTACATCATACAGAAAGGTTTTCCACTATGTCTGGCAAGTAGAAACTGTGCCTGCACAGAAAACATCTCCCATCATGTTTTACATGTTGCAGAGAGCTCTGCTGAGTGTTTTGCAAGAAGAAAATAAAGTTGTTGAAAACACCTTCTAACCGAATATTCATATGTTTGGAAAAGGTAGGAAAGTGGTAAGGTACTGTTTTCTATCAGTTTGCAAGCTGCGCACACTATCCCAGTCTTGTGCAGCTTCATTCCTCTCCTTTTGAAAGCAGTCGCTCTCTCTGGCTCCCGGAGACGAAGAGGCGGCTTCTTCGCGCAAAGGCGATTGTGCCGGTCACAGTGCACTCCAGTGCGGCAGCTTCTTCCGAAATGTGCCCGGGACCAGCGCTTAGCTCCAGGGAGCTCCGTACCTTCGTCTTTAGCGTCTTTTGTGGTCTACATCATTGCAAAAAGCTTTTCCACTATGTCTGGCATGGAGAAACTGTGCCTGCACAGAAAACATCTCCCATCGTGTTTTACTTGTTTAGAGACCTCTGCAGAATGTTTTGCAAGAAGAAAAATAAAGATTTCCAAAACACCTTCCAATCGTATATTCATGTGTTTGGTAAAGGTAGGAAAGTGGTAAGGTACTGTTTTCTATCAGTTTGCAAGCTGCGCACACTATCCCAGTCTGTTGCAGCTTCATTCTTCACCTTTTGAAAGCAGCCGCTCTCTCCGGCTCTTGGAGGCGAAGAATCGGCTTCTTCGCGCAAAGGCGATTGTGCCGGTCACAGTGCACTCCAGTGGGGCGGCCTCTTCCGAAATGTGCCCAGGACCGGCGCTTAGCTCCGGGGAGCTCCATATTTCGGCTTTAGCGTCTTTTGTGGTCTACATCATTGCAAAAATCCTTTCCACTATGTCTGGCAAGTAGAAACTGTGCCAGCACAGCAAACATCTCCCATCGTGTTGTACATGTTGCAGAGACCTCTGCAGAATGTTTTGCAAGAAGAAAAATAGAGTTGTCCAAAATACCTTCCAATCGAATATTCATGTGTTTGGAAAAGGTAGGAAAGTGGTAAGGTAGTGTTTTCTATCAGTTTGCAAGCTGCGCACACTCTCCCAGTCTTGTGCAGCTTCATTCTTCACCTTTTGAAAGCAGCCGCTCTCTCCGGCTCCCGGAGACGAAGAATCGGCTTCTTCGCGAAAAGGCGATTGTGCCGGTCACAGTGCACTCCAGTGCGGCGGCATCTGCCGAAATGTGCCCGGGACCGGCGCTTAGCTCCGGGGAACTCTGTATTTCGACTTTAGCGTCTTTTGTGTTCTACATCACTACTAAAAGCATTTCCACTATGTCTGGCAAGTAGAAACTGTGCCTGCACAGAAAACATCTCCCATCATGTTTTACATGTTGCAGAGAGCTCTGCTGAGTGTTTTGCACGAGGAAAATAAAGTTGTTGAAAACACCTTCCAATCGAATATTCATGTGTTTGGAAAAGGTAGGAAAGTGGTAAGGTAGTGTTTTCTATCAGTTTGCAAGCTGCGCACACTATCCCTGTGTTGTGCAGCTTCATTCCCACCTTTCCGAAGCAGCCGCTCACTCCGGTCCCCGGAGACGAAGAGGCGGCTTCTTCGCGCAAAGGCGATTGTGCCGGTCACAGTGCACTCCAGTGCGGCGGCTTCTTCCGAAATGTGCCCGGGACCAGCGCTTAGCTCCAGGGAGCTCCATATTTCGTCTTTAGCGTCTTTTGTCGTCTATATCATTGCAAAGATCCTTTCCACTATGTCTGGCATGGAGAAACTGTGCCAGCACAGAAAACATTTCCCATCGTGTTTTACTTGTTTAGAGACCTCTGCAGAATGTTTTGCAAGAAGAAAAATAAAGTTGTCCAAAACACCTTCCAATCGAATGTTCATGTGTTTGGAAAAGGTAGGAGTGGTAAGGTACTGTTTTTTATCAGTTGGCAAGCTGCACACACTATCCCAGTGATGTGCAGCTTCATTCTTCACCTTTTGAAAGCAGCCGCTCTCTCCGGCTCCCGGAGGCGAAGAATAGGCTTCTTCGCGCAAAGGCGATTGTGCCGGTCACAGTGCACTCCAGTGCGGCGGCATCTGCCGAAATGTGCCCGGGCCCGGCGCTTAGCTCCGGGGACATCCGTACCTGTTTCTTTCGGGACTTTTGTGGTCTACATCACTGCAAAAAGCTTTTCCGCTATGTCTGGCAAGGAGAAACTGTGCCTGCACAGAAAACATCTCATCATGTTTTACATGTTGCAGAGAGCTCTGCTGAGTGTTTTGCAAGAAGGAAAAGAAAGTTTTCCAAAACACCTTCGAATCGAATGTTCATGTGTTTGGAAAAGGTAGGAGTGGTAAGGTACTGTTTTTTATCAATTGGTAAGCTGCACACACTATCCCAGTGATGTGCAGCTTCATTCTTCACCTTTTGAAAGCAGCCGCTCTCTCCGGCTCCCGGAGGAGAAGAATCGGCTTCTTCGCGCAAAGGCGATTGTGCCGGTCACAGTGCACTCCAGTGCGGCAGCTTTTTCCGAAATGCGCCCGGGCCCGGCGCTTAGCTCCGGGGAACTCTGTATTTCGACTTTAGCGTCTCTTGTGTTCTACATCACTACTAAAAGCATTTCCACTATGTCTGGCAAGTAGAAACTGTGCCTTCACAGAAAACATCTCCCATCATGTTTTACATGTTGCAGAGAGCTCTGCTGAGTGCTTTGCACGAGGAAAAAGAAAGTTGTCCAAAACACCTTCCAATCGAATGTTCATGTGTTTGGAAAAGGTAGGAAAGTGGTAAGGTAGTGTTTTCTATCAGTTTGCAAGCTGCGCACACTATCCCCGTGTTGTGCAGCTTCATTTATCACCTTTTGAAAGCAGCCGCTCTCTCCGGCTCCCGGAGACGAAGAGGCGGCTTCTTCGCGCAAAGGCGATTGTGCCGGTCACAGTGCACTCCAGTGCGGCGGCATCTGCCGAAATGTGCCCGGGCCCGGCGCTTAGCTCCGGGGACATCCGTACCTGTTTCTTTCGGGACTTTTGTGGTCTACATCACTGCAAAAAGCCTTTCCGCTATGTCTGGCAAGGAGAAACTGTGCCTGCACAGAAAACATCTCATCATGTTTTACATGTTGCAGAGAGCTCTGCTGAGTGTTTTGCAAGAAGGAAAAGAAAGTTTTCCAAAACACCTTCGAATCGAATGTTCATGTGTTTGGAAAAGGTAGGAGTGGTAAGGTACTGTTTTTTATCAATTGGTAAGCTGCACACACTATCCCAGTGATGTGCAGCTTCATTCTTCACCTTTGAAAGCAGCCGCTCTCTCCGGCTCCCGGAGGAGAAGAATCGGCTTCTTCGCGCAAAGGCGACTGTGCCGGTCACAGTGCACTCCAGTGCGGCAGCTTTTTCCGAAATGCGCCCGGGCCCGGCGCTTAGCTCCGGGGAACTCTGTATTTCGACTTTAGCGTCTCTTGTGTTCTACATCACTACTAAAAGCATTTCCACTATGTCTGGCAAGTAGAAACTGTGCCTTCACAGAAAACATCTCCCATCATGTTTTACATGTTGCAGAGAGCTCTGCTGAGTGCTTTGCACGAGGAAAAAGAAAGTTGTCCAAAACACCTTCCAATCGAATGTTCATGTGTTTGGAAAAGGTAGGAAAGTGGTAAGGTAGTGTTTTCTATCAGTTTGCAAGCTGCGCACACTATCCCCGTGTTGTGCAGCTTCATTTATCACCTTTTGAAAGCAGCCGCTCTCTCCGGCTCCCGGAGACGAAGAGGCGGCTTCTTCGCGCAAAGGCGATTGTGCCGGTCACAGTGCACTCCAGTGCGGCAGCTTCTTCCGAAATGTGCCCGGGACCGGCGCTTAGCTCCGGGGAGCTCCATATTTCGGATTTAGCGTCTTTTGTGGTCTATATCATTGCAAAAAGCTTTTCCACTATGTCTGGCATGGAGAAACTGTGCCTGCACAGAAAACATCTCTCATCATGTTTTACATGTTGCAGAAGGCTCTGCTGAGTGTTTTGCACGAAGAAAAAGAAAGTTGTCCAAAACACCTTCCAATCGAATGTTCATGTGTTTGGAAAAGGTAGGAAAGTGGTAAGGTAGTGTTTTTTATCAGTTTGCAAGCTGCGCACACTCTCCCAGTCTTGTGCAGCTTCATTCTTCACCTTTCCGAAGCAGCCGCTCTCTCCGGCTCCCGGAGACGAAGAATCGGCTTCTTCGCGCAAAGGCGATTGTGCCGGTCACAGTGCACTCCAGTGCGGCGGCATCTGCCGAGATGTGCCCGGGACCGGCGCTTAGCTCCGGGGAACTCTGTATTTCGACTTTAGCGTCTCTTGTGTTCTACATCATACAGAAAGGTTTTCCACTATGTCTGGCAAGTAGAAACTGTGCCTGCACAGAAAACATCTCCCATCATGTTTTACATGTTGCAGAGAGCTCTGCTGAGTGTTTTGCAAGAAGAAAATAAAGTTGTTGAAAACACCTTCTAACCGAATATTCATATGTTTGGAAAAGGTAGGAAAGTGGTAAGGTACTGTTTTCTATCAGTTTGCAAGCTGCGCACACTATCCCAGTCTTGTGCAGCTTCATTCCTCTCCTTTTGAAAGCAGTCGCTCTCTCTGGCTCCCGGAGACGAAGAGGCGGCTTCTTCGCGCAAAGGCGATTGTGCCGGTCACAGTGCACTCCAGTGCGGCAGCTTCTTCCGAAATGTGCCCGGGACCAGCGCTTAGCTCCAGGGAGCTCCGTACCTTCGTCTTTAGCGTCTTTTGTGGTCTACATCATTGCAAAAAGCTTTTCCACTATGTCTGGCATGGAGAAACTGTGCCTGCACAGAAAACATCTCCCATCGTGTTTTACTTGTTTAGAGACCTCTGCAGAATGTTTTGCAAGAAGAAAAATAAAGATTTCCAAAACACCTTCCAATCGTATATTCATGTGTTTGGTAAAGGTAGGAAAGTGGTAAGGTACTGTTTTCTATCAGTTTGCAAGCTGCGCACACTATCCCAGTCTGTTGCAGCTTCATTCTTCACCTTTTGAAAGCAGCCGCTCTCTCCGGCTCTTGGAGGCGAAGAATCGGCTTCTTCGCGCAAAGGCGATTGTGCCGGTCACAGTGCACTCCAGTGGGGCGGCCTCTTCCGAAATGTGCCCAGGACCGGCGCTTAGCTCCGGGGAGCTCCATATTTCGGCTTTAGCGTCTTTTGTGGTCTACATCATTGCAAAAATCCTTTCCACTATGTCTGGCAAGTAGAAACTGTGCCAGCACAGCAAACATCTCCCATCGTGTTGTACATGTTGCAGAGACCTCTGCAGAATGTTTTGCAAGAAGAAAAATAGAGTTGTCCAAAATACCTTCCAATCGAATATTCATGTGTTTGGAAAAGGTAGGAAAGTGGTAAGGTAGTGTTTTCTATCAGTTTGCAAGCTGCGCACACTCTCCCAGTCTTGTGCAGCTTCATTCTTCACCTTTTGAAAGCAGCCGCTCTCTCCGGCTCCCGGAGACGAAGAATCGGCTTCTTCGCGAAAAGGCGATTGTGCCGGTCACAGTGCACTCCAGTGCGGCGGCATCTGCCGAAATGTGCCCGGGACCGGCGCTTAGCTCCGGGGAACTCTGTATTTCGACTTTAGCGTCTTTTGTGTTCTACATCACTACTAAAAGCATTTCCACTATGTCTGGCAAGTAGAAACTGTGCCTGCACAGAAAACATCTCCCATCATGTTTTACATGTTGCAGAGAGCTCTGCTGAGTGTTTTGCACGAGGAAAATAAAGTTGTTGAAAACACCTTCCAATCGAATATTCATGTGTTTGGAAAAGGTAGGAAAGTGGTAAGGTAGTGTTTTCTATCAGTTTGCAAGCTGCGCACACTATCCCTGTGTTGTGCAGCTTCATTCCCACCTTTCCGAAGCAGCCGCTCACTCCGGTCCCCGGAGACGAAGAGGCGGCTTCTTCGCGCAAAGGCGATTGTGCCGGTCACAGTGCACTCCAGTGCGGCGGCTTCTTCCGAAATGTGCCCGGGACCAGCGCTTAGCTCCAGGGAGCTCCATATTTCGTCTTTAGCGTCTTTTGTCGTCTATATCATTGCAAAGATCCTTTCCACTATGTCTGGCATGGAGAAACTGTGCCAGCACAGAAAACATTTCCCATCGTGTTTTACTTGTTTAGAGACCTCTGCAGAATGTTTTGCAAGAAGAAAAATAAAGTTGTCCAAAACACCTTCCAATCGAATGTTCATGTGTTTGGAAAAGGTAGGAGTGGTAAGGTACTGTTTTTTATCAGTTGGCAAGCTGCACACACTATCCCAGTGATGTGCAGCTTCATTCTTCACCTTTTGAAAGCAGCCGCTCTCTCCGGCTCCCGGAGGCGAAGAATAGGCTTCTTCGCGCAAAGGCGATTGTGCCGGTCACAGTGCACTCCAGTGCGGCGGCATCTGCCGAAATGTGCCCGGGCCCGGCGCTTAGCTCCGGGGACATCCGTACCTGTTTCTTTCGGGACTTTTGTGGTCTACATCACTGCAAAAAGCTTTTCCGCTATGTCTGGCAAGGAGAAACTGTGCCTGCACAGAAAACATCTCATCATGTTTTACATGTTGCAGAGAGCTCTGCTGAGTGTTTTGCAAGAAGGAAAAGAAAGTTTTCCAAAACACCTTCCAATCGAATGTTCATGTGTTTGGAAAAGGTAGGAGTGGTAAGGTACTGTTTTTTATCAATTGGTAAGCTGCACACACTATCCCAGTGATGTGCAGCTTCATTCTTCACCTTTTGAAAGCAGCCGCTCTCTCCGGCTCCCGGAGGAGAAGAATCGGCTTCTTCGCGCAAAGGCGATTGTGCCGGTCACAGTGCACTCCAGTGCGGCAGCTTTTTCCGAAATGCGCCCGGGCCCGGCGCTTAGCTCCGGGGAACTCTGTATTTCGACTTTAGCGTCTCTTGTGTTCTACATCACTACTAAAAGCATTTCCACTATGTCTGGCAAGTAGAAACTGTGCCTTCACAGAAAACATCTCCCATCATGTTTTACATGTTGCAGAGAGCTCTGCTGAGTGCTTTGCACGAGGAAAAAGAAAGTTGTCCAAAACACCTTCCAATCGAATGTTCATGTGTTTGGAAAAGGTAGGAAAGTGGTAAGGTAGTGTTTTCTATCAGTTTGCAAGCTGCGCACACTATCCCCGTGTTGTGCAGCTTCATTTATCACCTTTTGAAAGCAGCCGCTCTCTCCGGCTCCCGGAGACGAAGAGGCGGCTTCTTCGCGCAAAGGCGATTGTGCCGGTCACAGTGCACTCCAGTGCGGCGGCATCTGCCGAAATGTGCCCGGGCCCGGCGCTTAGCTCCGGGGACATCCGTACCTGTTTCTTTCGGGACTTTTGTGGTCTACATCACTGCAAAAAGCCTTTCCGCTATGTCTGGCAAGGAGAAACTGTGCCTGCACAGAAAACATCTCATCATGTTTTACATGTTGCAGAGAGCTCTGCTGAGTGTTTTGCAAGAAGGAAAAGAAAGTTTTCCAAAACACCTTCGAATCGAATGTTCATGTGTTTGGAAAAGGTAGGAGTGGTAAGGTACTGTTTTTTATCAATTGGTAAGCTGCACACACTATCCCAGTGATGTGCAGCTTCATTCTTCACCTTTGAAAGCAGCCGCTCTCTCCGGCTCCCGGAGGAGAAGAATCGGCTTCTTCGCGCAAAGGCGACTGTGCCGGTCACAGTGCACTCCAGTGCGGCAGCTTTTTCCGAAATGCGCCCGGGCCCGGCGCTTAGCTCCGGGGAACTCTGTATTTCGACTTTAGCGTCTCTTGTGTTCTACATCACTACTAAAAGCATTTCCACTATGTCTGGCAAGTAGAAACTGTGCCTTCACAGAAAACATCTCCCATCATGTTTTACATGTTGCAGAGAGCTCTGCTGAGTGCTTTGCACGAGGAAAAAGAAAGTTGTCCAAAACACCTTCCAATCGAATGTTCATGTGTTTGGAAAAGGTAGGAAAGTGGTAAGGTAGTGTTTTCTATCAGTTTGCAAGCTGCGCACACTATCCCCGTGTTGTGCAGCTTCATTTATCACCTTTTGAAAGCAGCCGCTCTCTCCGGCTCCCGGAGACGAAGAGGCGGCTTCTTCGCGCAAAGGCGATTGTGCCGGTCACAGTGCACTCCAGTGCGGCAGCTTCTTCCGAAATGTGCCCGGGACCGGCGCTTAGCTCCGGGGAGCTCCATATTTCGGATTTAGCGTCTTTTGTGGTCTATATCATTGCAAAAAGCTTTTCCACTATGTCTGGCATGGAGAAACTGTGCCTGCACAGAAAACATCTCTCATCATGTTTTACATGTTGCAGAAGGCTCTGCTGAGTGTTTTGCACGAAGAAAAAGAAAGTTGTCCAAAACACCTTCCAATCGAATGTTCATGTGTTTGGAAAAGGTAGGAAAGTGGTAAGGTAGTGTTTTTTATCAGTTTGCAAGCTGCGCACACTCTCCCAGTCTTGTGCAGCTTCATTCTTCACCTTTCCGAAGCAGCCGCTCTCTCCGGCTCCCGGAGACGAAGAATCGGCTTCTTCGCGCAAAGGCGATTGTGCCGGTCACAGTGCACTCCAGTGCGGCGGCATCTGCCGAGATGTGCCCGGGACCGGCGCTTAGCTCCGGGGAACTCTGTATTTCGACTTTAGCGTCTCTTGTGTTCTACATCATACAGAAAGGTTTTCCACTATGTCTGGCAAGTAGAAACTGTGCCTGCACAGAAAACATCTCCCATCATGTTTTACATGTTGCAGAGAGCTCTGCTGAGTGTTTTGCAAGAAGAAAATAAAGTTGTTGAAAACACCTTCTAACCGAATATTCATATGTTTGGAAAAGGTAGGAAAGTGGTAAGGTACTGTTTTCTATCAGTTTGCAAGCTGCGCACACTATCCCAGTCTTGTGCAGCTTCATTCCTCTCCTTTTGAAAGCAGTCGCTCTCTCTGGCTCCCGGAGACGAAGAGGCGGCTTCTTCGCGCAAAGGCGATTGTGCCGGTCACAGTGCACTCCAGTGCGGCAGCTTCTTCCGAAATGTGCCCGGGACCAGCGCTTAGCTCCAGGGAGCTCCGTACCTTCGTCTTTAGCGTCTTTTGTGGTCTACATCATTGCAAAAAGCTTTTCCACTATGTCTGGCATGGAGAAACTGTGCCTGCACAGAAAACATCTCCCATCGTGTTTTACTTGTTTAGAGACCTCTGCAGAATGTTTTGCAAGAAGAAAAATAAAGATTTCCAAAACACCTTCCAATCGTATATTCATGTGTTTGGTAAAGGTAGGAAAGTGGTAAGGTACTGTTTTCTATCAGTTTGCAAGCTGCGCACACTATCCCAGTCTGTTGCAGCTTCATTCTTCACCTTTTGAAAGCAGCCGCTCTCTCCGGCTCTTGGAGGCGAAGAATCGGCTTCTTCGCGCAAAGGCGATTGTGCCGGTCACAGTGCACTCCAGTGGGGCGGCCTCTTCCGAAATGTGCCCAGGACCGGCGCTTAGCTCCGGGGAGCTCCATATTTCGGCTTTAGCGTCTTTTGTGGTCTACATCATTGCAAAAATCCTTTCCACTATGTCTGGCAAGTAGAAACTGTGCCAGCACAGCAAACATCTCCCATCGTGTTGTACATGTTGCAGAGACCTCTGCAGAATGTTTTGCAAGAAGAAAAATAGAGTTGTCCAAAATACCTTCCAATCGAATATTCATGTGTTTGGAAAAGGTAGGAAAGTGGTAAGGTAGTGTTTTCTATCAGTTTGCAAGCTGCGCACACTCTCCCAGTCTTGTGCAGCTTCATTCTTCACCTTTTGAAAGCAGCCGCTCTCTCCGGCTCCCGGAGACGAAGAATCGGCTTCTTCGCGAAAAGGCGATTGTGCCGGTCACAGTGCACTCCAGTGCGGCGGCATCTGCCGAAATGTGCCCGGGACCGGCGCTTAGCTCCGGGGAACTCTGTATTTCGACTTTAGCGTCTTTTGTGTTCTACATCACTACTAAAAGCATTTCCACTATGTCTGGCAAGTAGAAACTGTGCCTGCACAGAAAACATCTCCCATCATGTTTTACATGTTGCAGAGAGCTCTGCTGAGTGTTTTGCACGAGGAAAATAAAGTTGTTGAAAACACCTTCCAATCGAATATTCATGTGTTTGGAAAAGGTAGGAAAGTGGTAAGGTAGTGTTTTCTATCAGTTTGCAAGCTGCGCACACTATCCCTGTGTTGTGCAGCTTCATTCCCACCTTTCCGAAGCAGCCGCTCACTCCGGTCCCCGGAGACGAAGAGGCGGCTTCTTCGCGCAAAGGCGATTGTGCCGGTCACAGTGCACTCCAGTGCGGCGGCTTCTTCCGAAATGTGCCCGGGACCAGCGCTTAGCTCCAGGGAGCTCCATATTTCGTCTTTAGCGTCTTTTGTCGTCTATATCATTGCAAAGATCCTTTCCACTATGTCTGGCATGGAGAAACTGTGCCAGCACAGAAAACATTTCCCATCGTGTTTTACTTGTTTAGAGACCTCTGCAGAATGTTTTGCAAGAAGAAAAATAAAGTTGTCCAAAACACCTTCCAATCGAATGTTCATGTGTTTGGAAAAGGTAGGAGTGGTAAGGTACTGTTTTTTATCAGTTGGCAAGCTGCACACACTATCCCAGTGATGTGCAGCTTCATTCTTCACCTTTTGAAAGCAGCCGCTCTCTCCGGCTCCCGGAGGCGAAGAATAGGCTTCTTCGCGCAAAGGCGATTGTGCCGGTCACAGTGCACTCCAGTGCGGCGGCATCTGCCGAAATGTGCCCGGGCCCGGCGCTTAGCTCCGGGGACATCCGTACCTGTTTCTTTCGGGACTTTTGTGGTCTACATCACTGCAAAAAGCTTTTCCGCTATGTCTGGCAAGGAGAAACTGTGCCTGCACAGAAAACATCTCATCATGTTTTACATGTTGCAGAGAGCTCTGCTGAGTGTTTTGCAAGAAGGAAAAGAAAGTTTTCCAAAACACCTTCGAATCGAATGTTCATGTGTTTGGAAAAGGTAGGAGTGGTAAGGTACTGTTTTTTATCAATTGGTAAGCTGCACACACTATCCCAGTGATGTGCAGCTTCATTCTTCACCTTTTGAAAGCAGCCGCTCTCTCCGGCTCCCGGAGGAGAAGAATCGGCTTCTTCGCGCAAAGGCGATTGTGCCGGTCACAGTGCACTCCAGTGCGGCAGCTTTTTCCGAAATGCGCCCGGGCCCGGCGCTTAGCTCCGGGGAACTCTGTATTTCGACTTTAGCGTCTCTTGTGTTCTACATCACTACTAAAAGCATTTCCACTATGTCTGGCAAGTAGAAACTGTGCCTTCACAGAAAACATCTCCCATCATGTTTTACATGTTGCAGAGAGCTCTGCTGAGTGCTTTGCACGAGGAAAAAGAAAGTTGTCCAAAACACCTTCCAATCGAATGTTCATGTGTTTGGAAAAGGTAGGAAAGTGGTAAGGTAGTGTTTTCTATCAGTTTGCAAGCTGCGCACACTATCCCCGTGTTGTGCAGCTTCATTTATCACCTTTTGAAAGCAGCCGCTCTCTCCGGCTCCCGGAGACGAAGAGGCGGCTTCTTCGCGCAAAGGCGATTGTGCCGGTCACAGTGCACTCCAGTGCGGCGGCATCTGCCGAAATGTGCCCGGGCCCGGCGCTTAGCTCCGGGGACATCCGTACCTGTTTCTTTCGGGACTTTTGTGGTCTACATCACTGCAAAAAGCCTTTCCGCTATGTCTGGCAAGGAGAAACTGTGCCTGCACAGAAAACATCTCATCATGTTTTACATGTTGCAGAGAGCTCTGCTGAGTGTTTTGCAAGAAGGAAAAGAAAGTTTTCCAAAACACCTTCGAATCGAATGTTCATGTGTTTGGAAAAGGTAGGAGTGGTAAGGTACTGTTTTTTATCAATTGGTAAGCTGCACACACTATCCCAGTGATGTGCAGCTTCATTCTTCACCTTTGAAAGCAGCCGCTCTCTCCGGCTCCCGGAGGAGAAGAATCGGCTTCTTCGCGCAAAGGCGACTGTGCCGGTCACAGTGCACTCCAGTGCGGCAGCTTTTTCCGAAATGCGCCCGGGCCCGGCGCTTAGCTCCGGGGAACTCTGTATTTCGACTTTAGCGTCTCTTGTGTTCTACATCACTACTAAAAGCATTTCCACTATGTCTGGCAAGTAGAAACTGTGCCTTCACAGAAAACATCTCCCATCATGTTTTACATGTTGCAGAGAGCTCTGCTGAGTGCTTTGCACGAGGAAAAAGAAAGTTGTCCAAAACACCTTCCAATCGAATGTTCATGTGTTTGGAAAAGGTAGGAAAGTGGTAAGGTAGTGTTTTCTATCAGTTTGCAAGCTGCGCACACTATCCCCGTGTTGTGCAGCTTCATTTATCACCTTTTGAAAGCAGCCGCTCTCTCCGGCTCCCGGAGACGAAGAGGCGGCTTCTTCGCGCAAAGGCGATTGTGCCGGTCACAGTGCACTCCAGTGCGGCAGCTTCTTCCGAAATGTGCCCGGGACCGGCGCTTAGCTCCGGGGAGCTCCATATTTCGGATTTAGCGTCTTTTGTGGTCTATATCATTGCAAAAAGCTTTTCCACTATGTCTGGCATGGAGAAACTGTGCCTGCACAGAAAACATCTCTCATCATGTTTTACATGTTGCAGAAGGCTCTGCTGAGTGTTTTGCACGAAGAAAAAGAAAGTTGTCCAAAACACCTTCCAATCGAATGTTCATGTGTTTGGAAAAGGTAGGAAAGTGGTAAGGTAGTGTTTTTTATCAGTTTGCAAGCTGCGCACACTCTCCCAGTCTTGTGCAGCTTCATTCTTCACCTTTCCGAAGCAGCCGCTCTCTCCGGCTCCCGGAGACGAAGAATCGGCTTCTTCGCGCAAAGGCGATTGTGCCGGTCACAGTGCACTCCAGTGCGGCGGCATCTGCCGAGATGTGCCCGGGACCGGCGCTTAGCTCCGGGGAACTCTGTATTTCGACTTTAGCGTCTCTTGTGTTCTACATCATACAGAAAGGTTTTCCACTATGTCTGGCAAGTAGAAACTGTGCCTGCACAGAAAACATCTCCCATCATGTTTTACATGTTGCAGAGAGCTCTGCTGAGTGTTTTGCAAGAAGAAAATAAAGTTGTTGAAAACACCTTCTAACCGAATATTCATATGTTTGGAAAAGGTAGGAAAGTGGTAAGGTACTGTTTTCTATCAGTTTGCAAGCTGCGCACACTATCCCAGTCTTGTGCAGCTTCATTCCTCTCCTTTTGAAAGCAGTCGCTCTCTCTGGCTCCCGGAGACGAAGAGGCGGCTTCTTCGCGCAAAGGCGATTGTGCCGGTCACAGTGCACTCCAGTGCGGCAGCTTCTTCCGAAATGTGCCCGGGACCAGCGCTTAGCTCCAGGGAGCTCCGTACCTTCGTCTTTAGCGTCTTTTGTGGTCTACATCATTGCAAAAAGCTTTTCCACTATGTCTGGCATGGAGAAACTGTGCCTGCACAGAAAACATCTCCCATCGTGTTTTACTTGTTTAGAGACCTCTGCAGAATGTTTTGCAAGAAGAAAAATAAAGATTTCCAAAACACCTTCCAATCGTATATTCATGTGTTTGGTAAAGGTAGGAAAGTGGTAAGGTACTGTTTTCTATCAGTTTGCAAGCTGCGCACACTATCCCAGTCTGTTGCAGCTTCATTCTTCACCTTTTGAAAGCAGCCGCTCTCTCCGGCTCTTGGAGGCGAAGAATCGGCTTCTTCGCGCAAAGGCGATTGTGCCGGTCACAGTGCACTCCAGTGGGGCGGCCTCTTCCGAAATGTGCCCAGGACCGGCGCTTAGCTCCGGGGAGCTCCATATTTCGGCTTTAGCGTCTTTTGTGGTCTACATCATTGCAAAAATCCTTTCCACTATGTCTGGCAAGTAGAAACTGTGCCAGCACAGCAAACATCTCCCATCGTGTTGTACATGTTGCAGAGACCTCTGCAGAATGTTTTGCAAGAAGAAAAATAGAGTTGTCCAAAATACCTTCCAATCGAATATTCATGTGTTTGGAAAAGGTAGGAAAGTGGTAAGGTAGTGTTTTCTATCAGTTTGCAAGCTGCGCACACTCTCCCAGTCTTGTGCAGCTTCATTCTTCACCTTTTGAAAGCAGCCGCTCTCTCCGGCTCCCGGAGACGAAGAATCGGCTTCTTCGCGAAAAGGCGATTGTGCCGGTCACAGTGCACTCCAGTGCGGCGGCATCTGCCGAAATGTGCCCGGGACCGGCGCTTAGCTCCGGGGAACTCTGTATTTCGACTTTAGCGTCTTTTGTGTTCTACATCACTACTAAAAGCATTTCCACTATGTCTGGCAAGTAGAAACTGTGCCTGCACAGAAAACATCTCCCATCATGTTTTACATGTTGCAGAGAGCTCTGCTGAGTGTTTTGCACGAGGAAAATAAAGTTGTTGAAAACACCTTCCAATCGAATATTCATGTGTTTGGAAAAGGTAGGAAAGTGGTAAGGTAGTGTTTTCTATCAGTTTGCAAGCTGCGCACACTATCCCTGTGTTGTGCAGCTTCATTCCCACCTTTCCGAAGCAGCCGCTCACTCCGGTCCCCGGAGACGAAGAGGCGGCTTCTTCGCGCAAAGGCGATTGTGCCGGTCACAGTGCACTCCAGTGCGGCGGCTTCTTCCGAAATGTGCCCGGGACCAGCGCTTAGCTCCAGGGAGCTCCATATTTCGTCTTTAGCGTCTTTTGTCGTCTATATCATTGCAAAGATCCTTTCCACTATGTCTGGCATGGAGAAACTGTGCCAGCACAGAAAACATTTCCCATCGTGTTTTACTTGTTTAGAGACCTCTGCAGAATGTTTTGCAAGAAGAAAAATAAAGTTGTCCAAAACACCTTCCAATCGAATGTTCATGTGTTTGGAAAAGGTAGGAGTGGTAAGGTACTGTTTTTTATCAGTTGGCAAGCTGCACACACTATCCCAGTGATGTGCAGCTTCATTCTTCACCTTTTGAAAGCAGCCGCTCTCTCCGGCTCCCGGAGGCGAAGAATAGGCTTCTTCGCGCAAAGGCGATTGTGCCGGTCACAGTGCACTCCAGTGCGGCGGCATCTGCCGAAATGTGCCCGGGCCCGGCGCTTAGCTCCGGGGACATCCGTACCTGTTTCTTTCGGGACTTTTGTGGTCTACATCACTGCAAAAAGCTTTTCCGCTATGTCTGGCAAGGAGAAACTGTGCCTGCACAGAAAACATCTCATCATGTTTTACATGTTGCAGAGAGCTCTGCTGAGTGTTTTGCAAGAAGGAAAAGAAAGTTTTCCAAAACACCTTCGAATCGAATGTTCATGTGTTTGGAAAAGGTAGGAGTGGTAAGGTACTGTTTTTTATCAATTGGTAAGCTGCACACACTATCCCAGTGATGTGCAGCTTCATTCTTCACCTTTTGAAAGCAGCCGCTCTCTCCGGCTCCCGGAGGAGAAGAATCGGCTTCTTCGCGCAAAGGCGATTGTGCCGGTCACAGTGCACTCCAGTGCGGCAGCTTTTTCCGAAATGCGCCCGGGCCCGGCGCTTAGCTCCGGGGAACTCTGTATTTCGACTTTAGCGTCTCTTGTGTTCTACATCACTACTAAAAGCATTTCCACTATGTCTGGCAAGTAGAAACTGTGCCTTCACAGAAAACATCTCCCATCATGTTTTACATGTTGCAGAGAGCTCTGCTGAGTGCTTTGCACGAGGAAAAAGAAAGTTGTCCAAAACACCTTCCAATCGAATGTTCATGTGTTTGGAAAAGGTAGGAAAGTGGTAAGGTAGTGTTTTCTATCAGTTTGCAAGCTGCGCACACTATCCCCGTGTTGTGCAGCTTCATTTATCACCTTTTGAAAGCAGCCGCTCTCTCCGGCTCCCGGAGACGAAGAGGCGGCTTCTTCGCGCAAAGGCGATTGTGCCGGTCACAGTGCACTCCAGTGCGGCGGCATCTGCCGAAATGTGCCCGGGCCCGGCGCTTAGCTCCGGGGACATCCGTACCTGTTTCTTTCGGGACTTTTGTGGTCTACATCACTGCAAAAAGCCTTTCCGCTATGTCTGGCAAGGAGAAACTGTGCCTGCACAGAAAACATCTCATCATGTTTTACATGTTGCAGAGAGCTCTGCTGAGTGTTTTGCAAGAAGGAAAAGAAAGTTTTCCAAAACACCTTCGAATCGAATGTTCATGTGTTTGGAAAAGGTAGGAGTGGTAAGGTACTGTTTTTTATCAATTGGTAAGCTGCACACACTATCCCAGTGATGTGCAGCTTCATTCTTCACCTTTGAAAGCAGCCGCTCTCTCCGGCTCCCGGAGGAGAAGAATCGGCTTCTTCGCGCAAAGGCGACTGTGCCGGTCACAGTGCACTCCAGTGCGGCAGCTTTTTCCGAAATGCGCCCGGGCCCGGCGCTTAGCTCCGGGGAACTCTGTATTTCGACTTTAGCGTCTCTTGTGTTCTACATCACTACTAAAAGCATTTCCACTATGTCTGGCAAGTAGAAACTGTGCCTTCACAGAAAACATCTCCCATCATGTTTTACATGTTGCAGAGAGCTCTGCTGAGTGCTTTGCACGAGGAAAAAGAAAGTTGTCCAAAACACCTTCCAATCGAATGTTCATGTGTTTGGAAAAGGTAGGAAAGTGGTAAGGTAGTGTTTTCTATCAGTTTGCAAGCTGCGCACACTATCCCCGTGTTGTGCAGCTTCATTTATCACCTTTTGAAAGCAGCCGCTCTCTCCGGCTCCCGGAGACGAAGAGGCGGCTTCTTCGCGCAAAGGCGATTGTGCCGGTCACAGTGCACTCCAGTGCGGCAGCTTCTTCCGAAATGTGCCCGGGACCGGCGCTTAGCTCCGGGGAGCTACGTACCTTCGTCTTTCAGGACTTTTGAGGTCTACATCATACAGAAAGGTTTTTCACTATGTTAGGCAAGGAGAAACTGTGCCAGCACAGAAAACATCTCCCATCGTGTTTTACATGTTGCAGTGACCTCTGCAGAATGTTTTGCAAGAAGAAATATAAAGTTGTCCAAAACACCTTCCATTCGAATATTCATGTGTTTGGTAAAGGTAGGAAAGTGGTAAGGTAGTGTTTTCTATCAGTTTGCCAGCTGCGCACACTATCCCAGTCTTGTGCAGCTTCATTCTTCACCTTTCCGAAGCAGCCGCTATCTCCGGCTCCCGGAGACGAAGAAGCGGCTTCTTCGCGCAAAGGCGATTGTGCCGGTCACAGTGCACTCCAGTGCGGCAGCTTCTTCCGAAATGTGCCCGGGACCAGCGCTTAGCTCCAGGGAGCTCCGTACCTTCGTCTTTAGCGTCTTTTGTGGTCTACATCATTGCAAAAAGCTTTTCCACTATGTCTGGCATGGAGAAACTGTGCCTGCACAGAAAACATCTCCCATCGTGTTTTACTTGTTTAGAGACCTCTGCAGAATGTTTTGCAAGAAGAAAAATAAAGATTTCCAAAACACCTTCCAATCGTATATTCATGTGTTTGGTAAAGGTAGGAAAGTGGTAAGGTACTGTTTTCTATCAGTTTGCAAGCTGCGCACACTATCCCAGTCTGTTGCAGCTTCATTCTTCACCTTTTGAAAGCAGCCGCTCTCTCCGGCTCTTGGAGGCGAAGAATCGGCTTCTTCGCGCAAAGGCGATTGTGCCGGTCACAGTGCACTCCAGTGGGGCGGCCTCTTCCGAAATGTGCCCAGGACCGGCGCTTAGCTCCGGGGAGCTCCATATTTCGGCTTTAGCGTCTTTTGTGGTCTACATCATTGCAAAAATCCTTTCCACTATGTCTGGCAAGTAGAAACTGTGCCAGCACAGCAAACATCTCCCATCGTGTTGTACATGTTGCAGAGACCTCTGCAGAATGTTTTGCAAGAAGAAAAATAGAGTTGTCCAAAATACCTTCCAATCGAATATTCATGTGTTTGGAAAAGGTAGGAAAGTGGTAAGGTAGTGTTTTCTATCAGTTTGCAAGCTGCGCACACTCTCCCAGTCTTGTGCAGCTTCATTCTTCACCTTTCCGAAGCAGCCGCTCTCTCCGGCTCCCGGAGACGAAGAATCGGCTTCTTCGCGAAAAGGCGATTGTGCCGGTCACAGTGCACTCCAGTGCGGCGGCATCTGCCGAAATGTGCCCGGGACCGGCGCTTAGCTCCGGGGAACTCTGTATTTCGACTTTAGCGTCTCTTGTGTTCTACATCACTACTAAAAGCATTTCCACTATGTCTGGCAAGTAGAAACTGTGCCTGCACAGAAAACATCTCCCATCATGTTTTACATGTTGCAGAGAGCTCTGCTGAGTGTTTTGCACGAGGAAAATAAAGTTGTTGAAAACACCTTCCAATCGAATATTCATGTGTTTGGAAAAGGTAGGAAAGTGGTAAGGTAGTGTTTTCTATCAGTTTGCAAGCTGCGCACACTATCCCTGTGTTGTGCAGCTTCATTCCCACCTTTCCGAAGCAGCCGCTCACTCCGGTCCCCGGAGACGAAGAGGCGGCTTCTTCGCGCAAAGGCGATTGTGCCGGTCACAGTGCACTCCAGTGCGGCGGCTTCTTCCGAAATGTGCCCGGGACCAGCGCTTAGCTCCAGGGAGCTCCATATTTCGTCTTTAGCGTCTTTTGTCGTCTATATCATTGCAAAGATCCTTTCCACTATGTCTGGCATGGAGAAACTGTGCCAGCACAGAAAACATTTCCCATCGTGTTTTACTTGTTTAGAGACCTCTGCAGAATGTTTTGCAAGAAGAAAAATAAAGTTGTCCAAAACACCTTCCAATCGAATGTTCATGTGTTTGGAAAAGGTAGGAGTGGTAAGGTACTGTTTTTTATCAGTTGGCAAGCTGCACACACTATCCCAGTGATGTGCAGCTTCATTCTTCACCTTTTGAAAGCAGCCGCTCTCTCCGGCTCCCGGAGGCGAAGAATAGGCTTCTTCGCGCAAAGGCGATTGTGCCGGTCACAGTGCACTCCAGTGCGGCGGCATCTGCCGAAATGTGCCCGGGCCCGGCGCTTAGCTCCGGGGACATCCGTACCTGTTTCTTTCGGGACTTTTGTGGTCTACATCACTGCAAAAAGCTTTTCCGCTATGTCTGGCAAGGAGAAACTGTGCCTGCACAGAAAACATCTCATCATGTTTTACATGTTGCAGAGAGCTCTGCTGAGTGTTTTGCAAGAAGGAAAAGAAAGTTTTCCAAAACACCTTCGAATCGAATGTTCATGTGTTTGGAAAAGGTAGGAGTGGTAAGGTACTGTTTTTTATCAATTGGTAAGCTGCACACACTATCCCAGTGATGTGCAGCTTCATTCTTCACCTTTTGAAAGCAGCCGCTCTCTCCGGCTCCCGGAGGAGAAGAATCGGCTTCTTCGCGCAAAGGCGATTGTGCCGGTCACAGTGCACTCCAGTGCGGCAGCTTTTTCCGAAATGCGCCCGGGCCCGGCGCTTAGCTCCGGGGAACTCTGTATTTCGACTTTAGCGTCTCTTGTGTTCTACATCACTACTAAAAGCATTTCCACTATGTCTGGCAAGTAGAAACTGTGCCTTCACAGAAAACATCTCCCATCATGTTTTACATGTTGCAGAGAGCTCTGCTGAGTGCTTTGCACGAGGAAAAAGAAAGTTGTCCAAAACACCTTCCAATCGAATGTTCATGTGTTTGGAAAAGGTAGGAAAGTGGTAAGGTAGTGTTTTCTATCAGTTTGCAAGCTGCGCACACTATCCCCGTGTTGTGCAGCTTCATTTATCACCTTTTGAAAGCAGCCGCTCTCTCCGGCTCCCGGAGACGAAGAGGCGGCTTCTTCGCGCAAAGGCGATTGTGCCGGTCACAGTGCACTCCAGTGCGGCAGCTTCTTCCGAAATGTGCCCGGGACCGGCGCTTAGCTCCGGGGAGCTCCATATTTCGGATTTAGCGTCTTTTGTGGTCTATATCATTGCAAAAAGCTTTTCCACTATGTCTGGCATGGAGAAACTGTGCCTGCACAGAAAACATCTCTCATCATGTTTTACATGTTGCAGAAGGCTCTGCTGAGTGTTTTGCACGAAGAAAAAGAAAGTTGTCCAAAACACCTTCCAATCGAATGTTCATGTTTTTGGAAAAGGTAGGAAAGTGGTAAGGTAGTGTTTTTTATCAGTTTGCAAGCTGCGCACACTCTCCCAGTCTTGTGCAGCTTCATTCTTCACCTTTCCGAAGCAGCCGCTCTCTCCGGCTCCCGGAGACGAAGAATCGGCTTCTTCGCGCAAAGGCGATTGTGCCGGTCACAGTGCACTCCAGTGCGGCGGCATCTGCCGAGATGTGCCCGGGACCGGCGCTTAGCTCCGGGGAACTCTGTATTTCGACTTTAGCGTCTCTTGTGTTCTACATCATACAGAAAGGTTTTCCACTATGTCTGGCAAGTAGAAACTGTGCCTGCACAGAAAACATCTCCCATCATGTTTTACATGTTGCAGAGAGCTCTGCTGAGTGTTTTGCACGAGGAAAATAAAGTTGTTGAAAACACCTAACCGAATATTCATATGTTTGGAAAAGGTAGGAAAGTGGTAAGGTACTGTTTTCTATCAGTTTGCAAGCTGCGCACACTATCCCTGTGATGTGCAGCTTCATTTTTACCTTTTGAAAGCAGCCGCTCTCTCTGGCTCCCGGAGACGAAGAGGCGGCTTCTTCGCGCAAAGGCGATTGTGCCGGTCACAGTGCACTCCAGTGCGGCAGCTTCTTCCGAAATGTGCCCGGGACCGGCGCTTAGCTCCAGGGAGCTCCGTACCTTCGTCTTTAGCGTCTTTTGTGGTCTACATCATTGCAAAAAGCTTTTCCACTATGTCTGGCATGGAGAAACTGTGCCAGCACAGAAAACATCTCCCGTGGTGTTTTACATGTTGCAGAGAGCTCTGCTGAGTGTTTTGCACGAAGAAAAAGAAAGTTGTCCAAAACACCTTCCAATCGAATGTTCATGTGTTTGGAAAAGGTAGGAAAGTGGTAAGGTAGTGTTTTCTATCAGTTTGCAACCTGCGCACACTATCCCCGTGTTGTGCAGCTTCATTCCCACCTTTCCGAAGCAGCCGCTCACTCCGGTCCTCGGAGACGAAGAGGCGGCTTCTTCGCGCAAAGGCGATTGTGCCGGTCACAGTGCACTCCAGTGCGGCGGCCTCTTCCGAAATGCGCCCGGGCCCGGCGCTTAGCTCCGGGGAACTCTGTATTTCGACTTTAGCGTCTCTTGTGTTCTACATCACTACTAAAAGCATTTCCACTATGTCTGGCAAGTAGAAACTGTGCCTGCACAGAAAACATCTCCCATCATGTTTTACATGTTGCAGAGAGCTCTGCTGAGTGTTTTGCACGAAGAAAATAAAGTTGTTGAAAACACCTTCTAACCGAATATTCATATGTTTGGAAAAGGTAGGAAAGTGGTAAGGTACTGTTTTCTATCAGTTTGCAAGCTGCGCACACTATCCCAGTCTTGTGCAGCTTCATTCCTCTCCTTTTGAAAGCAGCCGCTCTCTCTGGCTCCCGGAGACGAAGAATCGGCTTCTTCGCGCAAAGGCGATTGTGCCGGTCACAGTGCACTCCAGTGCGGCGGCTTCTTCCGAAATGTGCCCGGGACCAGCGCTTAGCTCCAGGGAGCTCCGTACCTTCGTCTTTAGCGTCTTTTGTGGTCTACATCATTGCAAAAAGCTTTTCCACTATGTCTGGCATGGAGAAACTGTGCCTGCACAGAAAACATCTCCCATCGTGTTTTACTTGTTTAGAGACCTCTGCAGAATGTTTTGCAAGAAGAAAAATAAAGATTTCCAAAACACCTTCCAATCGAATATTCATGTGTTTGGTAAAGGTAGGAAAGTGGTAAGGTACTGTTTTCTATCAGTTTGCAAGCTGCGCACACTATCCCAGTCTGTTGCAGCTTCATTCTTCACCTTTTGAAAGCAGCCGCTCTCTCCGGCTCTTGGAGGAGAAGAATCGGCTTCTTCGCGCAAAGGCGATTGTGCCGGTCACAGTGCACTCCAGTGCGGCGGCTTCTTCCGAAATGTGCCCGGGACCAGCGCTTAGCTCCAGGGAGCTCCGTACCTTCGTCTTTAGCGTCTTTTGTGGTCTACATCATTGCAAAAAGCTTTTCCACTATGTCTGGCATGGAGAAACTGTGCCTGCACAGAAAACATCTCCCATCGTGTTTTACTTGTTTAGAGACCTCTGCAGAATGTTTTGCAAGAAGAAAAATAAAGATTTCCAAAACACCTTCCAATCGAATATTCATGTGTTTGGAAAAGGTAGGAAAGTGGTAAGGTAGTGTTTTTTATCAGTTTGCAAGCTGCGCACACTCTCCCAGTCTTGTGCAGCTTCATTCTTCACCTTTCCGAAGCAGCCGCTCTCTCCGGCTCCCGGAGACGAAGAATCGGCTTCTTCGCGAAAAGGCGATTGTGCCGGTCACAGTGCACTCCAGTGCGGCGGCATCTGCCGAAATGTGCCCGGGACCGGCGCTTAGCTCCGGGGAACTCTGTATTTCGACTTTAGCGTCTCTTGTGTTCTACATCACTACTAAAAGCATTTCCACTATGTCTGGCAAGTAGAAACTGTGCCTGCACAGAAAACATCTCCCATCATTTTTTACATGTTGCAGAGAGCTCTGCTGAGTGTTTTGCACGAGGAAAATAAAGTTGTTGAAAACACCTTCTAACCGAATATTCATATGTTTGGAAAAGGTAGGAAAGTGGTAAGGTAGTGTTTTCTATCAGTTTGCAAGCTGCGCACACTATCCCTGTGTTGTGCAGCTTCATTCCCACCTTTCCGAAGCAGCCGCTCACTCCGGTCCCCGGAGACGAAGAGGCGGCTTCTTCGCGCAAAGGCGATTGTGCCGGTCACAGTGCACTCCAGTGCGGCGGCTTCTTCCGAAATGTGCCCGGGACCAGCGCTTAGCTCCAGGGAGCTCCATATTTCGTCTTTAGCGTCTTTTGTCGTCTATATCATTGCAAAGATCCTTTCCACTATGTCTGGCATGGAGAAACTGTGCCAGCACAGAAAACATTTCCCATCGTGTTTTACTTGTTTAGAGACCTCTGCAGAATGTTTTGCAAGAAGAAAAATAAAGTTGTCCAAAACACCTTCCAATCAAATATTCGTGTGTTTGGAAAGGGTAGGAAAGTGGTAAGGTAGTGTTTTTTATCAGTTTGCAACCTGCGCACACTATCCCCGTGTTGTGCAGCTTCATTTCCACCTTTCCGAAGCAGCCGCTCTGTCCGGCTCCCGGAGACGAAGAATCGGCTTCTTCGCGCAAAGGCGATTGTGCCGGTCACAGTGCACTCCAGTGCGGCAGCTTCTTCCGAAATGTGCCTGGGACCGGAGCTTAGCTCCAGGGAGCTCCGTACCTTCGTCTTTAGCGTCTTTTGTGGTCTACATCATTGCAAAAAGCTTTTCCACGATGTCTGGCATGGAGAAACTGTGCCAGCACAGAAAACATCTCCCATCGTGTTGTACATGTTGCAGAGACCTCTGCAGAATGTTTTGCAAGAAGAAAAATAGAGTTGTCCAAAATACCTTCCAATCGAATATTCATGTGTTTGGAAAAGGTAGGAAAGTGGTAAGGTAGTGTTTTTTATCAGTTTGCAAGCTGCGCACACTACCCCAGTCTGTTGCAGCTTCATTCTTCACCTTTTGAAAGCAGCCGCTCTCTCCGGCTCTTGGAGGCGAAGAATCGGCTTCTTCGCGCAAAGGCGATTGTGCCGGTCACAGTGCACTCCAGTGGGGCGGCCTCTTCCGAAATGTGCCCAGGACCGGCGCTTAGCTCCGGGGAGCTCCATATTTCGTCTTTAGCGTCTTTTGTGGTCTACATCATTGCAAAAATCCTTTCCACTATGTCTGGCAAGTAGAAACTGTGCCAGCACAGCAAACATCTCCCATCGTGTTGTACATGTTGCAGAGAGGTCTGCTGAGTGTTTTGCACGAAGAAAATAAAGTTGTTGGAAACCCCTTCCAACCCAATATTCATATTTTTGGAAAAGGTTGGAAAGTGGTAAGGTACTGTTTTCTATCAGTTTGCAAGCTGCGCACACTCTCCCAGTCTTGTGCAGCTTCATTCCCACCTTTCCGAAGCAGCCGCTCATTTCGGCCCCCGGAGACGAAGAGGCGGCTTCTTTGCGCAAAGGCGATTGTGCCGGTCACAGTGCACTCCAGTGCGGCGGCTTCTTCCGAAATGTGCCAGGGACCGGCGCTTACCTCCGGGGACATCCGTACCTTCTTCTTTCGGGACTTTTGTGGTCTACATCACTGCGAAACGCTTTTCCACTATGTCTGGTAATGAGAAACTGTGCCTGCACAGAAAACATCTCTCATAGTGTTTTACATGTTGCAGAGAGCTCTGCTGAGTGTTTTGCACGAAGAAAAAGAAAGTTTCCCAAAGCACCTTCCAACCGAATGTTCATGTGTTTGGAAAAGGTAGGAGTGGTAAGGTACTGTTTTCTATCAGTTTGCAAGCTGCACACACTATCCCAGTCTTGTGCAGCTTCATCCTTCACCTTTTGAAAGCCGCCGTTCTCTCCGGCTCCCGGAGACGATGAATCGGCTTCTTCGCGCAAAGGCGATTGTGCCGGTCACAGTGCACTCCAGTGCGGCGGTTTCTTCCGAAATGTGCCCGGGACCGGCGATTACCTCCGGGGAGCTCCATATTTCGTCTTTAGCGTCTTTTGTGGTCTATATCATTGCAAAGATCCTTTCCACTATGTCTGGCATGGAGAAACTGTGCCAGCACAGAAAACATCTCTCATGGTGTTTTACATGTTGCAGAGAGGTCTGCTGAGTGTTTTGCAAGAAGAAAGTTGTCCAAAACACCTTCCAACGGAATGCTCACGTGTTTGGTAAAGGTAGGAGAGTTTTAACGTACTGTTTTTTATCAGTTGGCAAGCTGCACACACTATCCCAGTCTTGTGCAGCCTTATTCTCACCTTTCCGAAGCTACTGGTCTAGCCGGCACCCGGAGGTGATGAATCGGCTTCTTCGCGCAAAGGCGTTTGTGCCGGTCACAGTGCACTCCAGTGCGGCGGCTTCTTCCGAAATGTGCCCGGGACCGGCGCTTACCTCTGGGGAGCTCCATATTTCGTCTTTAGCGTCTTTTGTGGTCTATATCATTGCAAAGATCTTTTCCACTATGTCTGGCAAGGAAAAACTGTGCCAGCATAGAAAACATCTCCCATCGGATTTTACATGTTGCAGCGAAGTCTGCAGTGTGTTTTGCAGGAAGAAAAAGAAAGTTGTCCAAAACACTTTTCAACAGAATGTTCATGTGTTTGGAAAAGGTGGAGAGTGGTAAGGTACTGTTTTGGATCAGTGTGCAAGCTGTGCACACAATCCCAGTGTTGTGCAGCTTCAATCTTCAGCTTTCAGAGGTAGCCGCTCTCTCCGGCTTCCAGAGGCGAAGAGGCGGCTTCTTCGCGCAAAGGCGATTGTGCTGGTCACAGTGCACTGCAGTCGGCGGCTTCTACCGAAATGTGCCCCGTGTCTGCTCATAGCTCCGGGCGTCTCTGTACCTTCCAATTCCGTTTTTGGTCTTGGCAATGCAAATGGTTTACTTGCAGCAGTAGGATGGGACAATGAACTGGACTTTTTGCTTTTAGAGAGAAGCTAATGAAAAAGTTTCACCAGGATCAGAGCAGGTTGTAAAACAGAAAAATTGTCATGAAAAGAAGCCAGCCTTGTGCCCTTAGATTTGCTAGCTGTGTTTGAACAAAATGAAATGCGTCAACTCGGTGTTCCTGGGTATCACATCAGTAACAGGTACTTCAGTTGCTGAATTTCTCTCGTCAAGTTAAGAAGAGAATGCAAGGAATTGTGATTTCATGCTCACAATTCACCCTATGGTGCCGAAAGGTGAAAAAGGGGTGGAAGGTGCACGGGTCAACTAACTTGAATGGCCTATGTAAATCAGCGGCCACTGATTTCCTGAAGGCTTCAACAGGTCAGTTGCCTATGTTTTTCTTGGAATTGTTTTAACCTTCGGTCATGTTTTTCTTGGGATTCTTTTACCCTTTCCCTATTAGTTCAGCCTTTGGTCTCCAGCCTTTGCTGACATTTCAAGTATCTCGGTAGCCAGGGAATGTGTTGTCTTAATTGCTCACATCATTATTCCCTTCAAAGGGTTGTTTGCCTCAAGTCTCAGTTTTGCTGGTTCTCTGCTAGTTGATTGTCAGAGGGCAGCAGGTGTTGTGTAGGAGCAAGTACACAAACCCATAGCTGGCTTTTCTTTTGATTTGGCCTGTGTAGCTAATGGAATGACTGAACATCTGTGAGAGGCTTTTCTCTCCCCGTTAGGTTTCACTGGAAGGGCAGATGCAAATCGTCTACCTGAAGTCTTGGCACAGAAGAAAGTAGTGGTTTGCTGCTGCATCTAGCTAGAAGCTTACAAAAGGAAGGCCTTGGGCTGAGGCCCATTCCATTGGCTAAGTAGAAAAGGACTGTGGGAAGGTGAGGCAGCTGAATTAGAGGTAGATCAACAAGTTCTAGAACGGTCGTGTGTTCAAAGCTTGCTGTATGGTGGTTGGTTGAATGGTGTTTGTTATGGCTTAAAGCTATGGAACTGATAAAGGCAAAGTTGCAAGAAAGCAGCTCTCCTTTGCATCTTGCTGGGGACTCTGCTTCACCACGGACCCTCAACTCCAAGTTCGCCAAGGAGATGATCAGTAGGACTGTTGCAGAGCTGCTGTGTGCATCTGAATGGAACGGCAGAGAGTGAAGCGCTGGACATTTCTGGCTTTAGTCCAATGCTGCTGCATTGGTGCCAGTTTAGTTGGTTTTCCATCAGTGGCCTTTCTGTCTAGAAGTACACTGCCCAGTGTACTTCTTTCCTAGTCTTTCTAGCATGTGATGCCCTTTCCTTCCTGTTGTTTTCATACCTTCCTTCAGTTGAAAGGATGATACAATCTTTCCATTTTGAAGATCCCTGTTAGGAAACACTATGCAAGAGGAGTCATCGCTCCCTTTTCTTCAGCCTCCTTTGTCATTTTCAGAGACTCATTTCAAATTTCTGCTAATGTCAAGACCAATACTGAGATTACCTAGCAGGGTTGGCACTCTCAGCTGCTTTCTTCTTTCATGCTCCTTCATACTGGATGTGACTTAAAAGGCCTCGTTTTGTCATCTGCATTCTGCTGTGATCCAAAGCTAAATATTCCAGGCGTGTGAACACAAAAAGAACTCCTAGGCTTTTGCAAGAACTAGCCCAGGAGGATTTGTGTTCAATTTGATCTCTACAGTGTTTCAGAAAAAAGGAGATTGTACTGTCTTCTTGTGTACTCTCTTCTTGTGCTCTCATGCCTTGCATGTCCTAGTTAATCTACCGGCGTGACTCATTTGGCATCATCTCATGGTACAAATTCTGCATAGTTTCGTGTCCTTACAAATGCCAGTTGCCAAGGAGCCTATCTGACCATTCAAGGGGCAAAGAATTGTAAGGCTGGCAAGTTCAGTTGCTGAAACTGTAAGTCATGCCATATCAAAGTGACAGAGGAAATCCATTGATCTAGGACTTTCAGCTGGACACCTCTGAGAATAGCAGCTTGTCAGCAATGACACAGCCATCTTCCTAGCTGTATTCCAGAAAGACGAAAGGGACACCTTCAATGATTAATATGTTTGGCATGAGAAAAACGCAAGAAATGCACCGGAAATTACTTTAGTCAGATAAAGTGCGTTTCTCTAGGGAGAATTTTGCACTTGCTCTTTCTTGTCTGCGCCTCTACTTTTCACAGAAGACAGGGGAGCATTTCATTATTATTGTTCTTTTGTTTTCTTTCGTTGGCCTCCCTCTTTCCACCTGCAATTAACAAATTTGCCTTTCTTTACCGGCTTCTCTTACTTTACTACGAGAATTTTACATTAGGTCAACTTACATAATGGTCAAAGTTCTCAAACAGTGGAGAGAAGTAGAAGGTAGAGAAAAAAGAACAAAACAAATCCAGAAAAATAGACAAATTTTAACAGTCTTCTGTGAGAACATTAGGACACAAGATTTCTTTGAACTGAGCAACGCAGGGGATATTTGACGCAGTCAAATCAGGCCGACATTGCACTGGAGCCAGCACGGGTCTGGAAACCATCCTGCGTATCGTGGATTTTCAGGACCCAGCTGCCCCTACCAGCTACAGGACCCCAAACACAAACGACGGCCCTTTTCCCTGAAAAAAAAATTAGCTGCCCCGCTTCTGGATGGCAGATTGCAGGAGTCACATGGTAATACACGACTTGGAATTGGTGCCACCATTCATCTGGAAACCATCCTGCGCGGCGTGGATTTTCAGGAGCCAGCCAGCCACTCCCAGCCTCAGGCCCCCAAACTCAAACTACGGCCCTTTTCCCAGGGAAACAAAACCCACCCACCCCGCTTCTGGCTGGCAAATTGCAGGAGGCACATGGCTCTATCAAACCAGCCCGACTTAACAGTAGTGCCAACTTCGGTCTGGGAATCATCCGGCGTAAAGTGGATTTTCAGGAGCCAGCCAGCCACTCCCAGCATCAGGCCCCCAACACAAACCACGGCCCTTTTCCTTGGCAAACAAAACTCACCCGCCCCGTTTCTGGCTGGCAGATTGCAGGAGCCACTTGGCTCTATCAAACCAGCCTGACTTGGCACTGGTGCCACCTTTCATCTGTAAGCCATCCTGCGTATGGTGGATTTTCAGGAGCCTGCCGGCCACTCCCAGCCACAGTCCCCCAACACAAACCACGGCACTTTTCCCTGGCAAACAAAACTCAGCCGCCCCGTTTCTGGGTGGCAGATTGCAGGAGACACTTGGCTCTATCAAACCAGCCCAACTCGGCACTGCTGCCCCCTTGGGTCTGGGAACCATCCTGCGCGGCGTGGATTTTAAGGAGCCAGCCGGCCACTCCCAGCCACAGTCCCCGAAAACAAACCAAGACCCATTTCCCTGGCAAACAAAACTCAGCTGCCTGGCTTCTGAATGGAAGATTGCAGAAGACACTTTGTACTATCATACCTGTCCGACTTGGCAGTGTGCCACCTTAGGTCTGGGAATCATCCTGCGTATCGTGGATTTTCAGGAGCCAGCCGGCCACTCTCATCCAGAGGCCCCCAAACATATACCAGGGCCCATTTCTCAGGAAAAAAACACTCACCCGCCCCGCTCCTGGCTGGCAGATTGCAGGAGACACTTGGCTCTATCAAACCAGCCCGCCTCGGCACTGGTGCCTCTTTGGTATGGGAATCATCCTGCGTATCGTGGATTTTCAGGAGCCAGCCGGCCACTCCCAGCCACAGGCCCCCAAACACAAACTACGGCCCTTTTCCCTCGAAGTAAAACTGACCTGCCCATCTTCTGGCTGGCAGATTGCAGGAGCCACTTGGCTCTATCAAACCAGCTCTATCAAACCAGACTTGGCACTGGTGCCATTTTTCATTTGGGAAGCATCTTGCGTATCGGGGATTTTCAGGAGCCAGCCGGCCACACCCAGCCACAGGCCCCCAAACACAAATTACGGCCCTTTTCCCTGGAAGTAAAACTGACCTGCCCATCTTCAGGCTGGCAGATTGCAGGAACCACTGGGCTCTATCAAACCAGCCCGACTTGGCCCTGGTGCCCCCTTGGGTCTGGGAACCATCCTGCATATCGTGGATTTTCAGGATCCAGTAGGCCACTCCCAGCCACAGGCCCCCAACACACACCACGGCCCTTTACCCTGGCAAACAAAACTGACCCGCCCCGCTTCTGGCTGGCAGATTGCAGGAGCCACTTGGCTCGATCAAACCAGCCCGACTCGGCACTGGTGCCCCTTTGGTCTGGGAAACATCCTGCGTATCGTGGATTTTCAGGAGCCAGCAGGCCACTCCCAGCCACAGGCCCTCAAACACAAACTGTGGGCATTTTCCCCGGCAAACAAAACTCACCCACCCCGCTTCTGGCTGGCAGATTGCAGGAGCCACATGGCTCTATCAAACCAGCCCGACTCGGCACTGGTGCCACCTTTCATCTGGGAACCATCCTGCGTATCGTGGATTTTCAGGAGCCAGCTGGCCATTCGGAGCCACAGGCTCCCGAAAACAAACCACGGCCCTTTTCCCTGGCAAACAAAACTCACGCACCCCGCTCCTGGCTGGCAGATTGCAGGAGACACTTGGCCCTATCAAACCAGCCGCCTTGGCACAGGTGCCACAAATCATCTGGGAACCATCCCGCTTATCGTGGATTTTCAGGAGCCAGCCGGCCACTCCCAACCACAGGCCCCCAAACAAAACTACGGCCCTTTTCCCTGGAAGGAAAACTGACCTGCCCATCTTCTGGCTGGCAGATTGCAGGAGCCACTTGGCTCTATCAAACCAGCCCGACTCGGCACTAGTGCCACCTTTCATCTGGGAACCATCCCGCTTATCGTGGATTTTCAGGAGCCAGCCGGCCACTCCCTGCCACAGGCCCCCAAACACAAACTACGGCCCCTTTCCCTGCAAACAAAACTCACACACCCCGCTTCTGGCTGGCAGATTGCAGGAGCCACTTGGCTCTATCAAACCAGCCCCACTCGGCACTGGTGCCTCTTTGGTCTGGGAATCATCCTGCGTATCGTTGATTTTCAGGAGCCAGCCGGCCACTCCCAGCCACAGGCCCCCAAACACAAACTACGGCCCTTTTCCCTGGAAGTAAAACTGACCTGCCCATCTTCTGGCTGGCAGATTGCAGGAGCCACTTGGTACTATCAAACCAGCCCGACTCAGCACTGGTGCCATTTTTCATTTGGGAAGCATCTTGCGTATCGGGGATTTTCAGAAGCCAGCTGGCCACACCCAGCCACACGCCCCCAAACACAAACTACGGCCCTTTCCCCTGGAAGTAAAACTGACCTGCCAATCTTCTGGCTGGCAGATTGCAGGAGCCACTTGGTATTACCAAACCAACCCGACTCGGCACTGGTTCCCCCTTGGGTCTGGGAACCATCCAGCGCGGCGTGGATTTTAAGCCGCCAGCCGGCAACTCCCAGCCACAGGCTCCCAAACACAAACTACGGCTTGTTCCCTGTAAGTAAAACTGACCTGCCCCGCTTCTGGCTGTCAGATTGCAGGAGCCACTTGGTATTATCACACCAGCCCGACTTGGCACTGGTGCCATTATTCATTTGGGAACCATCCTGCGTATCGGGGATTTTCAGGAGCCAGCCGGCCACACCCAGCCACAGGCCCCCAACACACACCACGGCCCTTTACCCTGGCAAAAAAAACTGACCCGCTCCGCTTCTGGCTGGCAGATTGCAGGAGCCACTTGGCTCTATCAAACCAGCCCGACTTGGCACTGGTGCCACCATTCATCTGGGAACCACCCTGCGTATCGTGGATTTTCAGGAGCCAGCCGGCCATTCCCAGCCACAGGCCCCCAAACACAAACTACGGCCCTTTTCCCTGGAAGGAAAACTGACCTGCCCATCTTCTGGCTGGCATATTGCAGGAGACACATGGCTCTATCAAACCAGCCCGACTCGGCACTGGTGCCATTTTTCATCTGGGAACCATCCTCCGTATCGTGGATTTTCAGGAGCCAGCCGGCCATTCCCAGCCACAGGCCCCCAAACAAAATCTAGGGGCCTTTTCCCTGGCACACAAAACTCACACACCCCGCTTCTGGCTGGCAGATTGCAGGAGCCACATGGCTCTATCAAACCAGCCCGACTTGGCACTGGTGCCCCCTCGGGTCTGGGAACCACCATGCGCGGCGTGGATTTTCAGGAGCCAGCCGGCCATTCCCAGCCACAGGCCCCCAAACACAAACTACGGCCCTTTTCCCTGGAAGTAAAACTGACCTGCCCATCTTCTGGCTGGCAGATTGCAGGAGACACTTGGTACTATCAAACCAGCCCGACTCGGCACTGTTGCCCCCTTGGGTCTGGGAACCATTCTGCGCGGCGTGGATTTCAAGGAGGCAGCCGGCCATTCCGATCCACAGGCCCCCGAAAACAAACCACTGCCCTTTCCCTGGCAAACAAAATTCACACACCCCGCTTCTGGCTGGCAGATGGAAGGAGCCATTTGGCTCTATCAAACCAGCCCGACTCGGCACTGGTGCCACCTTTCATCTGGGAACCATCCTGCGTATCGTGGATTTTCAGGAGCCAGCCGGCCACTCCCAGCCACAGGCCCCGAAACACAAACTACGGCCCTTTTCCCTGGAAGAAAAACTGACCTGCCCATCTTCTGGCTGGCATATTGCAGGAGCCACTTGGCTCTATCAAACCAGCCCGACTCGGCACTGGTGCCACCTTTCATCTGGGAACCATCTTGCGTATCGTGGATTTTCAGGAGCCAGCCGGCCATTCCCAGCCACAGGCCCCGAAACAAAAACTATGGGCCTTTTCCCTGGCAAACAAAACTCACCCACCCCGCTTCTGGCAGGCAGATTGCAGGAGCCACATGGCTCTATCAAACCAGCCCGACTTGGCACTGGTGCCCCCTTGGGTCTGCGAACCATCATGCGCGGCGTGGATTTTCAGGAGCCAGCCGGCCATTCGCAGCCACAGGCCCCCAAACAAAAACTACGGCCCTTTTCCCTGGAAGTAAAACTGACCTGCCCATCTTCTGGCTGGCAGATTGCAGGAGCCACTTGGCTCTATCAAACCAGCCCAACCTGGCACTGGTGCCACCATTCATCTGGGAACCATCCTGTGTATCGTGGATTTTCAGGAGCCAGCCGGCCACTGCCTGCCACAGGCCCCCAAACACAAACTACGGTCCTTTTCCCTGGAAGTAAAACTGACCTGCCCATCTTCTGGCTGGCAGATTGCAGGAGCCACTTGGCTCTATCAAACCAGCCCGACTTGGCACTGGTGCCACCTTTCATCTGGGAACCATCCTGCGTGTCGTGGATTTTCAGGAGCCAGCCGGCCATTCCCAGCCACAGGCCCCCAAACACAAACTATGGGCCTTTTCCCTGGCAAACAAAACTCACACACCCAGCTCCTGCTGGCAGATTGCAGGAGCCACATGGCTCTATCAAACCAGCCCAACTCGGCACTGGTGCCACCTTGGGTATGGGAACCATCATGCGCGGCGTGAATTTTCAGGAGCCAGCCGGCCATTCTCAGCCACAGGCCCCCAAACACAAACTACGGCCCTTTTCCCTGGAAGTAAAAGAGACCTGCCCATCTTCTGGCTGGCAGATTGCAGGAGCCACTTGGTATTATCACACCAGCCCGACTTGGCACTGGTGCCATTATTCATTTGGGAACCATGCTGCGTATCGTGGATTTTCAGGAGCCAGCCAGCCACACCTAGCCACAGGCCCCCAAACACAAATTATGGCCCTTTTCCCTGGAAGTAAAACTGACCTGCCCATCTTCTGGCTGGCAGATTGCAGGAGCCACTTGCCTCTATCAAACCAGCCCGTCTCGGCACTGGTGCCTCTTTGGTCTGGGAATCATCCTGCGTATAGTGGATTTTCAGGAACCCGCCAGCTACTCCCAGCCACAGGCCCCCTAACACAAACTACCGGCCCTTTTCCCTGGAAGTAAAACTGACCTGCCCATCTTCTGGCTGTCATATTGCAGGAGCCACTTGGCTCTATCAAACCAGCCCGACTTGGCACTGGTGCCACCTTTCATCTGGGAACCATCCTGCGTGTCGTGGATTTTCAGGAGCCAGCAGGCCATTCCCAGCCACAGGCCCCCAAACACAAACTATGGGCCTTTTCCCTGGCAAACAAAAGTCACACACCCAGCTCCTGCTGGCAGATTGCAGGAGCCACATGGCTCTATCAAACCAGCCCAACTTGGCACTGGTGCCCAATTGCGTATGGGAACCATCATGCGCGGCGTGGATTTTCAGGAGCCAGCCGGCCATTCTCAGCCACAGGCCCCCAAACACAAACTACGGCCCTTTTCCCTGGAAGTAAAACAGACCTGCCCATCTTCTGGCTGTCAGATTGCAGGAGCCACTTGGTATTATCACACCAGCCCGACTTGGCACTGGTGCCATTATTCATTTGGGAACCATGCTGCGTATCGGGGATTTTCAGGAGCCAGCCAGCCACACCCAGCCACAGGCCCCCAAACACAAACTACAGCCCTTTTCCCTGGAAGTAAAACTGACCTGCCCATCTTCTGGCTGGCAGATTGCAGGAGCCACATGGCTCTATCAAACCAGCCCGACTCGGCACTGGTGCCACCTTTCATTTGGGAACCATCCGGCGTATTGCAGATTTTCAGGAGCCAGCAGGCCATTCCGTGCCACGGGCTCCCGAAAAAAATCCACGGCCCTTTTCCCTGGCAAACAAAACTCACCCACCCCGCTTCTGGCTGGCAGATTGCAGGAGCCACATGGCTCTATCAAACCAGCCCGACTTGGCACTGGTGCCACCATTCATCTGGGAACCATCCTGCGTATCGTGGATTTTCAGGAGCCAGCCGGCCATTCCCAGCCACAGGCCCCCTAACACAATATAAGGCCCGTTCCCCTGGAAGTAAAACTGACCTGCCCATCTTCTGGCTGGCAGATTGCGGGAGACACTTGGTACTATCAAACCAGCTCGACTCAGCACTGGTGCCACCTTTCATCTGGGAACCATCCTGCGTATCGCGGATTTTCAGGAGCCAGCCGGCCACTCCCAACCACAGGCCCCAAAACACAAACTACGGCCCTTTTCCCTGGAAGAAAAACTGACCTGCCCATCTTCTGGCTGGCAGATTGCAGGAGCCACTTGGCTCTATCAAACCAGCCTGACTCGGCACTGGTGCCACCTTTCATCTGGGAACCATCCTGCGTATCGTGGATTTTCAGGAGCCAGCCAGCCATTCCCAGCCACCGGCCCCCAAACACATACCACGGCCCTTTACCCTGGAAGTAAAACTGACCCGCCCCGCTACTGGCTGGCAGATTGCAGGAGCCACTTGGCTCTATCAAACCAGCCCAACCGGGCACTGGCGCCACCATTCATCTGGGAACCATCCTGCGTATCGTGGATTTTCAGGAGCCAGCCGGCCACTCCCAGCCACAGGCCCCCAAACACAATCTGCGGTCCTCGTCCCTGGAAGTAAAACTGACCTGCCCATCTTCTGGCTGGCAGATTGCAGGAGCCACTGGTCTCTATCAAACCAGCCCGACTCGGCACTGGTGCCTCTTTGGTCTGGGAATCATCCTGCGTATAGTGGATTTTCAGGTCCAGCAAGCCACTCCCAGCCACAGGCCCCCTAACACAAACTACCGGCCCTTTTCCCTGGAAGTAAAACTGACCTGCCCATCTTCTGGCTGGCAGATTGCAAGAGCCACTTGGCTCGATCAAACCAGCCCGACTTGGCACTGGTGCCACCTTTCATCTGGGAACCATCCTGCGTGTCATGGATTTTCAGGAGCCAGCCGGGCATTCCCAGCCACAGGCCCCGAAACACAAACTATGGGCCTTTTCCCTGGCAAACAAAAGTCACACACCCAGCTCCTGCTGGCAGATTGCAGGAGCCACATGGCTCTATCAAACCAGCCCAACTCGGCACTGGTGCCCAATTGCGTATGGGAACCATCATGCGCGGCGTGGATTTTCAGGAGCCAGCCGGCAATTCTCAGCCACAGGCCCCCAAACACAAACTACGGCCCCTTTCCCTGGAAGTAAAACAGACCTGCCCATCTTCTGTCTGTCAGATTGCAGCAGCTACTTGGTATTATCACACCAGCCCGACTTCGCATTGGTGCCATTATTCATTTGGGAACCATCCTGCGTATTCTGGATTTTCAGGAGCCAGCCGGCCACTCCCAGCCACAGGCCCCCAACACACACCACTGCCTTTTACCCTGGCAAACAAAACTGACAACTCCCGCTTCTGGCTGGCAGATTGCAGGAGCCACATGGCTCTATCAAACCAGCCCGACTCGGCACTGGTGCCACCTTTCATTTGGGAACCATCCTGCGTATTGCAGATTTTCAGGAGCCAGCAGGCCATTCCGAGCAACGGGCTCCCGAAAACAAACCACGGCCCTTATCCCTGGCAAACAAAACTCACCCACCCAGCTCCTGGCTGGCAGATTGCAGGAGCCACTTGGCTCTATCAAACCAGCCCGACTCGGCGCTGGTGCCACCTTTCATCTGGGAACCATCCTGTGTATCGCGGATTTTCAGGTGCCAGCTTGCCACTCCCAGCCACAGGCCCCCGAACACAAACTACGGCCTTTTTCCCTGGAAGTAAAACTGACCTGCCCATCTTCTGGCTGGCATATTGCAGGAGCCACTTGGCTCCATCAAACCAGTCCGACTTGGCTCTGGTGCTACATTTCATCTGGGAACCATCCTGTGTATCGCGGATTTTCAGGTGCCAGCGTGCCACTCCCAGCCACTGGCCCCCGAACACAAACTACGGCCTTTTTCCCTGGAAGTAAAACTGACCTGCCCATCTTCTGGCTGGCAGATTGCAGGAGCCACTTGGCTCCATCAAACCAGTCCGACTTGGCACTGGTGCTACCTTTCATCTGGGAACCATCCTGCGTATCGTGGATTTTCAGGAGCCAGCCGGCCATTCCCAGCCACTGTCCCCCAAAAACAAACCACGGCCCTTTTCCCATGCTAACAAAACTCACCCACCTCGCTTCTGGCTGGCAGATTGCAGGAGAGACTTGGCCCTATCAAACCAGCCGGCTTGGCACTGGTGCCACCATTCATCTGGGAACCATCCTGCGTATCGTGGATTTTCAGGAGCTAGCCGGCCAAACCCAGCCACAGGCGCCCAAACACACACTACAGCCGTTTTCCCTGGAAGTAAAACTGACCTGCCCATCTTCTGGCTGGCAGATTGCAGGAGCCACTTGTCTCTATCAAACCAGCCCGACTTGGCACTGGTGCCCCCTTGGGTCTGGGAACCATCCTTCGTATCGTGGATTTTCAGGAGCCACCCGGACACCCCCAGCCACAGGCCCCCAACACAAACCACGGCCATTTTCCCTGGCAAAAAAAACAGACCCGCCCCGCTTCTGGCTGGCAGATTTCAGGAGCCACATGGCTCTATCTAACCAGCCCGACTCGGCACTGGTGCTACCTTTCATCTGGGAATCATCCTCCGTGTCGCGGATATCCAGCAGCCAGCCGGCCACTCCCAACCACAGGCCCCCAAATAAAACTACGGCCCTTTTCCCTGAAAGTAAAACTGACCTGCCCATCTTCTGGCTGGCAGATTACAGGAGCCACATGGCTCTATCAAACCAGCCCGACTCGGAACTGGTGCCACCTTTCATCTGGGAACCATCATCCATATCGTGGATTTTCAGAAGCCAGCCGGCCACTCCCAGCCAGAGGCCCCCAAACACAAACTACGGCCCTTTTCCCTGGAAGTAAAACTGACCTGCCCATCTTCTGGCTGGCAGATTGCAGGAGCCACTTGGTACTATCAAACCAGCCCGACTTGGCACTGGTGACATTTTTCATTTGGGAAGCATCTTGCGTATCGTGGAGTTTCAGCAGCCAGCCGGCCACTCCCAGCCACAGGCCCCCAAATACAAACTACGGCCCTTTTCCCTGGAAGTAAAACTGACCTGCCCATCTTCTGGCTGGCAGACTGCAGGAGCCACTTGTCTCTATCAAACCAGCCCGACTCGGCACTGGTGCCCCCTTGGGTCTGGGAACCATTCTGCGCGGCGTGGATTTCAAGGTGCCAGCCGGCCATTCCGATCCACAGGCCCCCGAAAACAAACCACGGCCCTTTCCCTGGTAAGCAAAATTCACACACCCCGCTTCTGGCGGGAAGATTGCAGGAGCCACTTGGCTCTATCAAAACAGCCCGACTCGGCACTGGTGCCACCTTTCATCTGGGAACCATCCTGTGTATCGGGGATTTTCGGGTGCCAGCTGACCACTCCCAGCCACAGGCCCCTGAACAAAAACTACAGCCCTTTCCCCTGGAAGTAAATCTGACCTGCCCATCTTCTGGTGGCAGATTGCAGGAGACACTTGGCTCTATCAAACCAGCCCGACTCGGCACTGGTGTCCCCTTAGGTCTGGGAACCATCCCGCGTATCGTGGATTTTAAGGAGCCGGCCGGACATTCCCGGCCACAGTCCGGGAAAACAATCCACGGCCTTTTTCCCTGGCAGTAAAACTGAAGTCCCCATCTTCTGGCTGGCAGATTGCAGGAGCCATTTGGTACTATCAATCCAGCCCGACTTGGCACTGGTGCCATTTTTCCTTTGGGAGCCATCCTGCGTATCGTGGATTTTCAGGAGCCAGCCAGCCACTCCCAGCCACAGGCCCCCCAACACAAACCACGGCCTTTTCCCTGGCAAACAAAACTGACCTGCCCATCTTCTGGCTGGCAGATTGCAGGAGCCACTTGGCTCTATCAAACCAGCCCGACTCGGCACTGGTGCCACCTTTCATCTGGGAACCATCCTGCGCATTGTGGATGTTAAGGAGCCAGCCTGCCACTCCCAGCGACAGGCCCCCAAACACAAACTACGGCCCTTTTCCCTGGAAGTAAAACTGACCTGCCCATCTTCTGGCTGGCAGATTGCAGGAGCCACTTGGCTCTATCAAACCAGCCCGACATGACAGTGGTGCCAACTTGGGTCTGGCAATCATCCTCAGTATCGTGGATTTTCAGGAGCCAGCCGGCCACACCCAGCCTCAGGCTCCCAAACACACACTACTGGCCCTTTTCCCTGGAAGTAAAACTAACCTGCCCATCTTCTGGCTGGCAGATTGCAGGAGCCACTTGGCTCTATCAAACCAGCCCGACTTGGCACTGGTGCCACCTTTCATCTGGGAACCATCCTGCGTATCGTGGATTTTCAGGAGCCAGCCGGCCACTGCCAGCCACAGGTCCCCAAACACAAACTACCGGCCCTTTTCCCTGGAAGTAAAACTGACCTGCCCATCTTCTGGCTGGCAGATTGCAGGAGCAACATGACTCTATCAAAACAGCCCGACTCGGCACTGGTGCCACCTTTCATCTGGGAACCATCCGGCGCGGCGTGGATTTTAAGGAACCATCGGGCCATTCCAGGCCGCAGGCCCCGGAAATAAAACCACGGCCTTTTTCCCTGGCAAACAAAACTCACCCACCCCGCTTCTGGCTGGCAGATTGCAGGAGCCACTTGGCTCTATCAAACCAGCCCAACTTGACACTGGTGCCACTTTTCATCGGGGAACTACCTGCGTATCGTGGATTTTCAGGAGCCAGCCGGCCACTCCCAGCCACAGGCCCCCAAACACAAACTACGGCCCTTTTCCCTGGAAGTAAAACTGACCTGCCCATCTTCTGGCTGGCAGATTGCAGGAGCAACTTGGCTCTATCAAACCAACCCAACTCGGCAATGGTGTCCCCTTGTGTCAGGGAATCATCCTGCGCGGCGTGGATTTTAAGGAGCCAGCCTGACATTCCAGGCCACAGGCCCCCAAAAACAAACCACGGCCCTTTTCCCTGGCAAAAAAAAATCACCCACCCCGCTTCTGGCTGGCAGATTGCAGGAGCCACTTGGCTCTATCAAACCAGCCCGACTCGGCACTGGTGCCTCCTTTCATGTGGGAACCATCATGCGTATCGTGAATTTGAAGGAGCCAGCTGGCCACTCCCAGCCACAGGCCCCCAAACACAAACTACGGCCCTTTTCCCTGGAAGTAAAACTGACCTCCCCATCTTCTGGCTGGCAGATTGCAGGAGCCATTTGGTACTATCAATCCAGCCCGACTTGGCACTGGTGCCATTTTTCCTTTGGGAGCCATCCTGCGTATCGTGGATTTTCAGGAGCCAGCCAGCCACTCCCAGCCACAGGCCCCGAACAAAAACCATGGCCTTTTCCCTGGCAAACAAAACTGACCTGCCCATCTTCTGGCTGGCAGATTGCACGAGCAACATGACTCTATCAAAACAGCCCGACTCGGCACTGGTGCCACCTTTCATCTGGGAACCATCCGGCGCGGCATGGATTTTAAGGAACCATCGGGCCATTCCAGGCCGCAGGCCCCGGAAATAAAACCACGGCCTTTTTCCCTGGCAAACAAAACTCACCCACCCCGCTTCTGGCTGGCAGATTGCAGGAGCCACTTGGCTCTATCAAACCAGCCCGACTCGGCACTGGTGCCACCTTTCATTTGGGAACCATCCGGCGTATTGCAGATTTTCAGGAGCCAGCAGGCCATTCCGTGCCACGGGCTCCCGAAAAAAATCCACGGCCCTTTTCCCTGGCAAACAAAACTCACCCACCCCGCTTCTGGCTGGCAGATTGCAGGAGCCACATGGCTCTATCAAACCAGCCCGACTTGGCACTGGTGCCACCATTCATCTGGGAACCATCCTGCGTATCGTGGATTTTCAGGAGCCAGCCGGCCATTCCCAGCCACAGGCCCCCTAACACAATATAAGGCCCGTTCCCCTGGAAGTAAAACTGACCTGCCCATCTTCTGGCTGGCAGATTGCGGGAGACACTTGGTACTATCAAACCAGCTCGACTCAGCACTGGTGCCACCTTTCATCTGGGAACCATCCTGCGTATCGCGGATTTTCAGGAGCCAGCCGGCCACTCCCAACCACAGGCCCCAAAACACAAACTACGGCCCTTTTCCCTGGAAGAAAAACTGACCTGCCCATCTTCTGGCTGGCAGATTGCAGGAGCCACTTGGCTCTATCAAACCAGCCTGACTCGGCACTGGTGCCACCTTTCATCTGGGAACCATCCTGCGTATCGTGGATTTTCAGGAGCCAGCCAGCCATTCCCAGCCACCGGCCCCCAAACACATACCACGGCCCTTTACCCTGGAAGTAAAACTGACCCGCCCCGCTACTGGCTGGCAGATTGCAGGAGCCACTTGGCTCTATCAAACCAGCCCAACCGGGCACTGGCGCCACCATTCATCTGGGAACCATCCTGCGTATGGTGGATTTTCAGGAGCCAGCCGGCCACTCCCAGCCACAGGCCCCCAAACACAATCTGCGGTCCTCGTCCCTGGAAGTAAAACTGACCTGCCCATCTTCTGGCTGGCAGATTGCAGGAGCCACTGGTCTCTATCAAACCAGCCCGACTCGGCACTGGTGCCTCTTTGGTCTGGGAATCATCCTGCGTATAGTGGATTTTCAGGTCCAGCAAGCCACTCCCAGCCACAGGCCCCCTAACACAAACTACCGGCCCTTTTCCCTGGAAGTAAAACTGACCTGCCCATCTTCTGGCTGGCAGATTGCAAGAGCCACTTGGCTCTATCAAACCAGCCCGACTTGGCACTGGTGCCACCTTTCATCTGGGAACCATCCTGCGTGTCATGGATTTTCAGGAGCCAGCCGGGCATTCCCAGCCACAGGCCCCGAAACACAAACTATGGGCCTTTTCCCTGGCAAACAAAAGTCACACACCCAGCTCCTGCTGGCAGATTGCAGGAGCCACATGGCTCTATCAAACCAGCCCAACTCGGCACTGGTGCCCAATTGCGTATGGGAACCATCATGCGCGGCGTGGATTTTCAGGAGCCAGCCGGCAATTCTCAGCCACAGGCCCCCAAACACAAACTACGGCCCCTTTCCCTGGAAGTAAAACAGACCTGCCCATCTTCTGTCTGTCAGATTGCAGCAGCTACTTGGTATTATCACACCAGCCCGACTTCGCATTGGTGCCATTATTCATTTGGGAACCATCCTGCGTATTCTGGATTTTCAGGAGCCAGCCGGCCACTCCCAGCCACAGGCCCCCAACACACACCACTGCCTTTTACCCTGGCAAACAAAACTGACAACTCCCGCTTCTGGCTGGCAGATTGCAGGAGCCACATGGCTCTATCAAACCAGCCCGACTCGGCACTGGTGCCACCTTTCATTTGGGAACCATCCTGCGTATTGCAGATTTTCAGGAGCCAGCAGGCCATTCCGAGCAACGGGCTCCCGAAAACAAACCACGGCCCTTATCCCTGGCAAACAAAACTCACCCACCCAGCTCCTGGCTGGCAGATTGCAGGAGCCACTTGGCTCTATCAAACCAGCCCGACTCGGCGCTGGTGCCACCTTTCATCTGGGAACCATCCTGTGTATCGCGGATTTTCAGGTGCCAGCTTGCCACTCCCAGCCACAGGCCCCCGAACACAAACTACGGCCTTTTTCCCTGGAAGTAAAACTGACCTGCCCATCTTCTGGCTGGCATATTGCAGGAGCCACTTGGCTCCATCAAACCAGTCCGACTTGGCTCTGGTGCTACATTTCATCTGGGAACCATCCTGCGTATCGCGGATTTTCAGGTGCCAGCGTGCCACTCCCAGCCACTGGCCCCCGAACACAAACTACGGCCTTTTTCCCTGGAAGTAAAACTGACCTGCCCATCTTCTGGCTGGCAGATTGCAGGAGCCACTTGGCTCCATCAAACCAGTCCGACTTGGCACTGGTGCTACCTTTCATCTGGGAACCATCCTGCGTATCGTGGATTTTCAGGAGCCAGCCGGCCATTCCCAGCCACTGTCCCCCAAAAACAAACCACGGCCCTTTTCCCATGCTAACAAAACTCACCCACCTCGCTTCTGGCTGGCAGATTGCAGGAGAGACTTGGCCCTATCAAACCAGCCGGCTTGGCACTGGTGCCACCATTCATCTGGGAACCATCCTGCGTATCGTGGATTTTCAGGAGCTAGCCGGCCACTCCCAGCCACAGGCCCCCAAATACAAACTACGGCCCTTTTCCCTGGAAGTAAAACTGACCTGCCCATCTTCTGGCTGGCAGACTGCAGGAGCCACTTGTCTCTATCAAACCAGCCCGACTCGGCACTGGTGCCCCCTTGGGTCTGGGAACCATTCTGCGCGGCGTGGATTTCAAGGTGCCAGCCGGCCATTCCGATCCACAGGCCCCCGAAAACAAACCACGGCCCTTTCCCTGGTAAGCAAAATTCACACACCCAGCTTCTGGCGGGAAGATTGCAGGAGCCACTTGGCTCTATCAAACCAGCCCGACTCGGCACTGGTGCCACCTTTCATCTGGGAACCATCCTGTGTATCGGGGATTTTCGGGTGCCAGCTGACCACTCCCAGCCACAGGCCCCTGAACAAAAACTACAGCCCTTTCCCCTGGAAGTAAATCTGACCTGCCCATCTTCTGGTGGCAGATTGCAGGAGACACTTGGCTCTATCAAACCAGCCCGACTCGGCACTGGTGTCCCCTTAGGTCTGGGAACCATCCCGCGTATCGTGGATTTTAAGGAGCCGGCCGGACATTCCCGGCCACAGTCCGGGAAAACAATCCACGGCCTTTTTCCCTGGCAGTAAAACTGACGTCCCCATCTTCTGGCTGGCAGATTGCAGGAGCCATTTGGTACTATCAATCCAGCCCGACTTGGCACTGGTGCCATTTTTCCTTTGGGAGCCATCCTGCGTATCGTGGATTTTCAGGAGCCAGCCAGCCACTCCCAGCCACAGGCCCCCAACACAAACCACGGCCTTTTCCCTGGCAAACAAAACTGACCTGCCCATCTTCTGGCTGGCAGATTGCAGGAGCCACTTGGCTCTATCAAACCAGCCCGACTCGGCACTGGTGCCACCTTTCATCTGGGAACCATCCTGCGCATCGTGGATGTTAAGGAGCCAGCCGGCCACTCCCAGCCACAGGCCCCCCAAAACAAACTACGGCCCTTTTCCCTGGAAGTAAAACTGACCTGCCCATCTTCTGGCTGGCAGATTGCAGGAGCCACTTGGCTCTATCAAACCAGCCCGACATGACAGTGGTGCCAACTTGGGTCTGGCAATCATCCTCAGTATCGTGGATTTTCAGGAGCCAGCCGGCCACACCCAGCCTCAGGCTCCCAAACACACACTACCGGCCCTTTTCCCTGGAAGTAAAACTAACCTGCCCATCTTCTGGCTGGCAGATTGCAGGAGCCACTTGGCTCTATCAAACCAGCCCGACTTGGCACTGGTGCCACCTTTCATCTGGGAACCATCCTGCGTATCGTGGATTTTCAGGAGCCAGCCGGCCACTCCCAGCCACAGGCCCCCAAACACAAACTACGGCCCTTTTCCCTGGAAGTAAAACTGACCTGCCCATCTTCTGGCTGGCAGATTGCAGGAGCAACTTGGCTCTATCAAACCAACCCAACTCGGCAATGGTGTCCCCTTGTGTCAGGGAATCATCCTGCGCGGCGTGGATTTTAAGGAGCCAGCCTGACATTCCAGGCCACAGGCCCCCAAAAACAAACCACGGCCCTTTTCCCTGGCAAAAAAAAATCACCCACCCCGCTTCTGGCTGGCAGATTGCAGGAGCCACTTGGCTCTATCAAACCAGCCCGACTCGGCACTGGTGCCTCCTTTCATGTGGGAACCATCATGCGTATCGTGAATTTGAAGGAGCCAGCTGGCCACTCCCAGCCACAGGCCCCCAAACACAAACTACGGCCCTTTTCCCTGGAAGTAAAACTGACCTCCCCATCTTCTGGCTGGCAGATTGCAGGAGCCATTTGGTACTATCAATCCAGCCCGACTTGGCACTGGTGCCATTTTTCCTTTGGGAGCCATCCTGCGTATCGTGGATTTTCAGGAGCCAGCCAGCCACTCCCAGCCACAGGCCCCGAACAAAAACCATGGCCTTTTCCCTGGCAAACAAAACTGACCTGCCCATCTTCTGGCTGGCAGATTGCACGAGCAACATGACTCTATCAAAACAGCCCGACTCGGCACTGGTGCCACCTTTCATCTGGGAACCATCCGGCGCGGCATGGATTTTAAGGAACCATCGGGCCATTCCAGGCCGCAGGCCCCGGAAATAAAACCACGGCCTTTTTCCCTGGCAAACAAAACTCACCCACCCCGCTTCTGGCTGGCAGATTGCAGGAGCCACTTGGCTCTATCAAACCAGCCCGACTCGGCACTGGTGCCACCTTTCATCTGGGAACCATCCTGCGTATCGTGGATTTTCAGAAGCCAGCCGACCATTCCCAGCCACAGGCCCCCAAACAGAAACTATGGGCCTTTCCCCTGGCAAACAAAACACACAACCCGCTTCTGGCTGGCAGATTGCAGGAGCCACATGGCTCTATCAAACCAGCCCAACTCGGCACTGGTGCCACCTTGGGTCTAGGAACCATCATGCGCGGCGTGGATTTTAAGGAGCCAGCCGGCCATTCCCAGCCACAGGCCCCCAATCACAAACTACGGACTTTTTCCCTGGAAGGAAAACTGACCTGCCCATCTTCTGGCTGTCAGATTGCAGGAGCCACTTGTCTCTATCAAATCAGGCCGACTCGGCACTGGTGCCACCTTTCATCTGGGAACCATCCTGTGTATCGTCGATTTTCAGAAACCACCCGCCACTCCCAGCCACAGGCCCCCAACACAAACTACGGCCTTTTTCCCTGGAAGTAAAACTGACCTACCCATCTTCTGGCTGGCAGATTGCAGGAGCCACTTGGCTCTATCAAACTAGCCCGACTCGGCACTGTTGCCACCTTGGGTCTGGGAACCATCCTGCGTATCGTGGATTTTCAGGAGCCAGCCGGCCACTCCCAGCCACAGGCCCCCAAACACATACCACGGCCCTTTTCCCTGGAAGTAAAACTGACCTTCCCACCTTCTGGCTGGTAGATTGCAGGAGCCACTTGTCTCTATCAAACCAGCTCGACTTGGCCTTGGTGCCCCCTTGGGTCAAGGAACCATCCTACGTATCATGGATTTTCAGGATCCAGCCGGCCATTCCCAGTCACAGGCCTCCAAACACAAACTATGGGCCTTTTCCCTGGCAAACAAAACTCACCCACCCCGCTTCTGGCTGGCAGATTGCAGGAGCCACTTGGCTCTATCAAACCAGCCCGACTCGGCACTCGTGCCTCCTTTCATCTAGGAACCATCCTGGGTATCGGCGATTTTCAGGAGCCAGCCGGCCACTCCAAGCCACAGGCCCCCAAACAAAATCTACGGCCCTTTTCCCTGGAAGTAAAACTGACCTGCCCATCTTCTGGCTGGTAGATTGCGGGAGACACTTTGTACTATCAAACCAGCCCGACTCGGCACTGGTGCCCCCATGGGTCTGGGAACCATCCTGCGTATCGTGGATTTTCAGGAGCCCGCCGGCCACTCTCTGCCACAGGCCCCAAACACAAACCACAACCCTTGACCCTGGCAAACAAAACTGGCCCGCCCCGCTTCTGGCTGGCGGATTGCAGGAGTCACTTGGCTCTATCAAACCAGCCCAACTCGGCACTGGTGCCACCTTTCATCTGGGAACCATCATGCGTATCGTGAATTTGCAGGAGCCAGCTGGCCACTCCCAGCCACAGGCCCCCAAACACAAACTACGGCCCTTTTCCCTGGAAGTAAAACTGACCTGCCCATCTTCTGGCTGGCAGATTGCAGGAGCCACATGGCTCAATCAAACCAGCCCGACTTGGCACTGGTGCCACCTTTCATTTGGGAACCATCCTGCATATCGTGGATTTTCAGGAGCCAGCCGGCCACTCCCAGCCACAGGCCCCCAAACACAAACTACGGCCCTTTTCCCTGGAAGTAAAACTGACCTGCCAATCTTCTGGCTGGCAGATTGCAGGAGCCACTTGGTACTACCAAACCAACCCGACTCGGCACTGGTTCCCCCTTGGGTCTGGGAACCATCCAGCGCGGCGTGGATTTTAAGCCGCCAGCCGTCAACTCCCAGCCACAGGCCCCCAAACACAAACTACGGCTTGTTCCCTGGAAGAAAAACTGACCTGCCCCGCTTCTGGCTGGCAGATTGCAGGAGCCACTTGGCTCTATCAAACCAGCCCGACTCGGCACTGGTGCCCCCTTAGGTCTGGGAACCATCCCGTGTATCGTGGATTTTAAGGAGCCATCCGGACATTCCAGGCCACAGTCCGGGAAAACAATCCACGGCCTTTTTCCCTGGCAGTAAAACTGACGTCCCCATCTTCTGGCTGGCAGATTGCAGGAGCCATTTGGTACTATCAATCCAGCCCGACTTGGCACTGGTGCCATTTTTCCTTTGGGAGCCATCCTGCGTATCGTGGATTTTCAGGAGCCAGCCAGCCACTCCCAGCCACAGGCCCCCAACAAAAACCACGGCCTTTTCCCTGGCAAACAAAACTGACCTGCCCATCTTCTGGCTGGCAGATTGCAGGAGCCACTTGGCTCTATCAAACCAGCCCGACTCGGCACTGGTGCCACCTTTCATCTGGGAACCATCCTGCGCATCGTGGATGTTAAGGAGCCAGCCGGCCACTCCCAGCCACAGGCCCCCAAACACAAACTACGGCCCTTTTCCCTGGAAGTAAAACTGACCTGCCCATCTTCTGGCTGGCAGATTGCAGGAGCCACTTGGCTCTATCAAACCAGCCCGACATGACAGTGGTGCCAACTTGGGTCTGGCAATCATCCTCAGTATGGTGGATTTTCAGGAGCCAGCCGGCCACACCCAGCCTCAGGCTCCCAAACACACACTACCGGCCCTTTTCCCTGGAAGTAAAACTGACATGCCCATCTTCTGGCTGGCAGATTGCAGGAGCCACTTGGCTCTATCAAACCAGCCCGACTCGGCACTGGTGCCACCTTTCATCTTGGAACCATCCTGCGTATCGTGGATTTTAAGGAGCCAGCCGGCCACTGCCAGCCACAGGTCCCCAAACACAAACTACCGGCCCTTTTCCCTGGAAGTAAAACTGACCTGCCCATCTTCTGGCTGGCAGATTGCAGGAGCAACATGACTCTTTTAAAACAGCCCGACTCGGCACTGGTGCCACCTTTCATCTGGGAACCATCCGGCGCGGCGTGGATTTTAAGGAACCATCGGGCCATTCCAGGCCGCAGGCCCCGGAAATAAAACCACAGCCTTTTTCCCTGGCAAACACAACTCACCCACCCCGCTTCTGGCTGGCAGATTGCAGGAGCAACTTGGCTCTATCAAACCAGCCCGACTCGACACTGGTGCCACTTTTCATCGGGGAACTACCTGCGTATCGTGGATTTTCAGGAGCCAGCCGGCCACTCCCAGCCACAGGCCCCCAAACACAGACTACGGCCCTTTTCCCTGGAAGTAAAACTGACCTGCCCATCTTCTGGCTGGCAGATTGCAGGAGCAACTTGGCTCTATCAAACCAACCCGACTCGGCAATGGTGTCCCCTTGTGTCAGGGAATCATCCTGCGCGGCGTGGATTTTAAGGAGCCAGCCTGACATTCCAGGCCACAGGCCCCCAAAAACAAACCACGGCCCTTTTCCCTGGCAAAAAAAAATCACCCACCCCGCTTCTGGCTGGCAGATTGCAGGAGACCCTTGGCTCTATCAAACCAGCCCGACTCGGCACTCGTGCCTCCTTTCATCTTGGAATCATCATGCATATCGTGAATTTGCAGGAGCCAGCTGGCCACTCCCAGCCACAGGCCCCCAAACACAAACTACGGCCCTTTTCCCTGGAAGTAAAACTGACCTGCCCATCTTCTGGCTGGCAGATTGCAGGAGCCACTTGGCTCAATCAAACCAGCCCGACTTGGCACTGGTGCCATTTTTCATTTGGGAAGCATCTTGCGTATCGTGGATTTTCAGGAGCCAGCCGGCCACTCCCAGCCACAGGCCCCCAAACAAAAACTACGGCCCTTTTCCCTGGAAGTAAAACTGACCTGCCCATCTTCTGGCTGGCAGATTGCAGGAGCCACATGGCTCTATCAAACCAGCACGACTTGGCAGTGGTTCCAACTTGGGTCTGGGAACCATCCTGCGTATCGTGGATTTTCAGGAGACAGCCGGCCACTCCCAGCCACAGGCCCCCAAACACAGACTACGGCCCTTTTCCCTGGAAGTTAAACTGACCTGCCCATCTTCTGGCTGGCAGATTGCAGGAGCAACTTGGCTCTATCAAACCAGCCCGACTCGGCACTGGTGCCCCCATGGGTCTGGGAACCATCCTGCGCGGTGTGGATTTTAAGGAGCCAGCAGGACATTCCAGGCCACAGGCCCCAGAAAACAACCACGGCCCTTTTCCCTGGCAAACAAAACTCACCCACCCCACTTCTGGCTGGCAGATTGCAGGAGCCACTTGGCTCTATCAAACCAGCCCGACTCGGCACTGATGCCACCTTTCATCAGGGAACCATCCTGCGTATCGTGGATTTTCAGGAGCCAGCCGGCCACTCCCAGCCACAGGCCCCCAAACTAAATCTACGGCCCTTTTCCCTGGAAGTAAAACTGACCTGCCCATCTTCTGGCTGGCAGATTGCAGGAGCCACTCGGTACTATCAATCCAGCCCGACTCGGCACTGGTGCTATTTTTCATTTGGGAGCCATCCTGCGCGGCGTAGATTTTAAGGAGCCAGCCGGCCATTCCAGGCCACAGGCCCCGGAAAACAAACCACGGCCCTTTTCCCTGGCAAGCAAAACTGACCCGCCCCGCTTCTGGCTGGCAGAATGCAGGAGCCACTTGGCTCTATCAAACCAGACCGACTCGGCTCTGGTGCCCCTTTGGTCTGGGAATCATCCTGCGTATCGTGGATTTTCAGGAGCCAGCCGGCCACTCCCAGGCTCAGGCCCCCAAACACACACTACCGGCCCTCTTCCCTGGAAGTAAAACTGACCTGCCCATCTTCTGGCTGGCAGATAGCAGGAGCCACATGACTCTATCAAACCAGCCCGACTCGGCACTGGTTCCCTCTTGGGTCTGGGAACCATCCAGCGCGGCCTGGATTTTAAGCCGCCAGCCGGCCATTCCCAGCCACAGGCCCCCAAACACAAACTACGGCCTTTTTCCCTGGAAGGAAAACTGACCTGCCCATCTTCTGGCTGTCAGATTGCAGGAGCCACTTGTCTCTATCAAATCAGGCCGACTCGGCACTGGTGCCACCTTTCATCTGGGAACCATCCTGTGTATCGCGGATTTTCAGAAACCAGCCGGCCACTCCCAGCCACAGGCCCCCAACACAAACTACGGCCTTTTTCCCTGGAAGTCAAACTGACGTACCCATCTTCTGGATGGCAGATTGCGGGAGCCACTTGGCTCTATCAAACTAGCCCGACTCGGCACTGTTGCCACCTTGGGTCTGGGAACCATCCTGCGTATCGTGGATTTTCAGGAGCCAGTTGGCCTCTCCCAGCCACAGGCCCCCAAACACATACCACGGCCCTTTTCCCTGGAAGTAAAACTGACCTGCCCACCTTCTGGCTGGTAGATTGCAGGAGCCACTTGTCTCTATCAAACCAGCTCGACTTGGCCTTGGTGCCCCCTTGGGTCTAGGAACCATCCTACGTATCATGGATTTTCAGGATCCAGCCGGCCATTCCCAGCCACAGGCCCCCAAACACAAACTATGGGCCTTTTCCCTGGCAAACAAAACTCACACACCCCGCTTCTGGCTGGCAGATTGCAGGAGCCACTTGGCTCTATCAAACCAGCCCGACTCGGCACTCGTGCCTCCTTTCATCTAGGAACCATCCTGGGTATCGGGGATTTTCAGGAGCCAGCCGGCCACTCCAAGCCACAGGCCCCCAAACAAAATCTACGGCCCTTTTCCCTGGAAGTAAATCTGACCTGCCCATCTTCTGGCTGGCAGATTGCGGGAGACACTTTGTACTATCAAACCAGCCCGACTCAGCAGTGGTGCCACCATTCATCTGGGAACCATCCTGCGTATCGTGGATTTTCAGGAGCCCGCCGGCCACTCCCTGCCACAGGCCCCTAACACAAACCACAACCCTTGACCCTGGCAAACAAAACTGGCCCGCCCCGCTTCTGGCTGGCGGATTGCAGGAGCCACTTGGCTGTATCAAACCAGCCCAACTCGGCACTGGTGCCACCTTGGGTCTGGGAACCATCCCGCGTATCGTGGATTTTAAGGAGCCGTCCGGACATTCCAGGCCACAGTCCGGGAAAACAATCCACGGCCTTTTTCCCTGGCAGTAAAACTGACGTCCCCATCTTCTGGCTGGCAGATTGCAGGAGCCATTTGGTACTATCAATCCAGCCCGACTTGGCACTGGTGCCATTTTTCCTTTGGGAGCCATCCTGCGTATCGTGGATTTTCAGGAGCCAGCCGGCCACTCCCAGCCACAGGCCCCCAACAAAAACCACGGCCTTTTCCCTGGCAAACAAAACTGACCTGCCCATCTTCTGGCTGGCAGATTGCAGGAGCCACTTGGCTCTATCAAACCAGCCCGACTTGGCACTGGTGCCACCTTTCATCTGGGAAACATCCTGCGCATCGTGGATGTTAAGGAGCCAGCCGGCCACTCCCAACCACAGGCCCCCAAATACAAACTACGGCCCTTTTCCCTGGAAGTAAAACTGACCTGCCCATCTTCTGGCTGGCAGACTGCAGGAGCCACTTGTCTCTATCAAACCAGCCCGACTCGGCACTGGTGCCCCCTTGGGTCTGGGAACCATTCTGCGCGGCGTGGATTTCAAGGTGCCAGCCGGCCATTCCGATCCACAGGCCCCCGAAAACAAACCACGGCCCTTTCCCTGGTAAGCAAAATTCACACACCCCGCTTCTGGCGGGAAGATTGCAGGAGACACTTGGCTCTATCAAAACAGCCCGACTCGGCACTGGTGCCACCTTTCATCTGGGAACCATCCTGTGTATCGGGGATTTTCGGGTGCCAGCTGACCACTCCCAGCCACAGGCCCCTGAACAAAAGCTACAGCCCTTTCCCCTGGAAGTAAATCTGACCTGCCCATCTTCTGGTGGCAGATTGCAGGAGACACTTGGCTCTATCAAACCAGCCCGACTCGGCACTGGTGCCACCTTTCATCTGGGAACCCTGCTATGTATCGGGGATTTTCAGGAGCCAGCTGGCCACTCCCAGCCACAGGCCCCCAAACAGAAACTACGGCCCATTTCCCTGGAAGTAAAACTGACCTGCCCATCTTCTGGCTGGCAGATTGCGGGAGACACTTGGTACTATCAAACCAGCTCGACTCAGTACTGGTGCCACCTTTCATCTGGGAACCATCCTGCGTATCGTGGACTTTCAGGAGCCAGCCGGCCATTCCAATCCTCAGGCCCCCGAAAACAAACCACGGCCCTTTCCCTGGCAAACAAAATTCACACACCCCGCTTCTGGCGGGAAGATTGCAGGAGCCACTTGGCTCTATCAAACCAGCCCAACTCGGCACTGGTGCCACCTTGGGTATGGGAACCATCATGCGCGGCTTGTATTTTAAGGAGCCAGCCGGCCATTCCCAGCCACAGGCCCCCAAACAAAAACTACGGCCCTTTTCCCTGGAAGTAAAACTGACCTGCCCATCTTCAGGCTGTCAGATTGCAGTAGCCACTTGGTACTATGAAACCAGCCTGACTTGACACTGGTGCCATTTTTCATTTGGGAAGCATTTTGCGTATTGTGGATTTTCAGGAGACAGCCGGCCACTCCCAGCCACAGGCCCCCAAACACAAACTACGTCCCTTTTCCCTGGAAGTAAAACTGACCTGCCCATCTTCTGGCTGGCAGATTGCAGGAGCCACTTGGCTCTATCAAACCAGCCTGACTCGGCACTGGTGCCCCCTTGGATCTGGGAACCATCCTGCGTATCGTGGATTTTCAGGAGCCAGCCGGCCACTCCCAGCCACAGGCCCCCAAACAGAAACTATGGGCCTTTTCCCTGGCAAACAAAACTCACACAACCCGCTTCTGGCTGGCAGATTGCAGGAGCCACATGGCTCTATCAAACCAGCCCAACACGGCACTGGTGCCACCTTGGGTCTAGGAACCATCATGCGCGGCGTGGATTTTAAGGAGCCAGCCGGCCATTCTCAGCCACCGGCCCCAAAACACAAACTACGGCCTTTTTCCCTGGAAGGAAAACTGACCTGCCCATCTTCTGGCTGTCAGATTGCAGGAGCCACTTGTCTCTGTCAAATCAGGCTGACTCGGCACTGGTGCCACCTTTCATCTGGGAACCATCCTGCGTATCGTGGATTTTCAGAAGCCAGCCGGCCACTCCCAGCCACAGGCCCCCAACAAAAACTACGGCCTTTTTCCCTCGAAGTAAAACTGACCTGCCCATCATCTGGCTGGCAGATTGCAGGAGCCACTTGGCTCTATCAAACCAGCCCGACTCGGCACTGGTGCTAACTTGGGTCTGGCAATCTTCCTAACTATTGTGCATTTTTAGGAGCCAGCCGGCCTCTCCGAGCCTCAGGCCCCCAAACACAAAGTGCCGGCCCTCTTCCCCGGACGTAAAAATGACCTGTAAATCTTCTGGCTGGCAGATTGCAGGAGCCACATGGCTCTATCACACCAGCCCAACTCGGCACTGTTGCCACCATTCATGTGGGAACCATCCTGCGTATCGTGGATTTTCAGGAGCCAGCCAGCCACTCCCAGCCTCAGGCCCCAAACACAAACCACGGCCTTTTTCCCTGGAAGGAAAACTGACCTGCCCATCTTCTGGCTGTCAGATTGCAGGAGCCACTTGTCTCTGTCAAATCAGGCTGACTCGGCACTGGTGCCACCTTTCATCTGGGAACCATCCTGCGTATCGTGGATTTTCAGAAGCCAGCCGGCCACTCCCAGCCACAGGCCCCCAACAAAAACTACGGCCTTTTTCCCTCGAAGTAAAACTGACCTGCCCATCATCTGGCTGGCAGATTGCAGGAGCCACTTGGCTCTACCAAACCAGCCCGACTCGGCACTGGTGCTAACTTGGGTCTGGCAATCTTCCTAACTATTGTGCATTTTTAGGAGCCAGCCGGCCTCTCCGAGCCTCAGGCCCCCAAACACAAAGTGCCGGCCCTCTTCCCCGGACGTAAAAATGACCTGTAAATCTTCTGGCTGGCAGATTGCAGGAGCCACATGGCTCTATCACACCAGCCCAACTCGGCACTGTTGCCACCATTCATGTGGGAACCATCCTGCGTATCGTGGATTTTCAGAAACCAGCAAGCCACTCCCAGCCACAGGCCCCCAACACAAACTACGGCCTTTTTCCCTGGAAGTAAAACTGACCTACCCATCTTCTGGCTGGCAGATTGCAGGAGCCACTTGGCTCTATCAAACTAGCCCAACTCGGCACTGTTGCCACCTTGGGTCTGGGAACCATCCTGCGTATCGTGGATTTTCAGGAGCCAGTTGGCCTCTCCCAGCCACAGGCCCCCAAACACATACCACGGCCCTTTTCCCTGGAAGTAAAACTGACCTGCCCACCTTCTGGCTGGTAGATTGCAGGAGCCACTTGTCTCTATCAAACCAGCTCGACTTGGCCTTGGTGCCCCCTTGGGTCTAGGAACCATCCTACGTATCATGGATTTTCCGGATCCAGCCGGCCATTCCCAGCCACAGGCCCCCAAACACAAACTATGGGCCTTTTCCCTGGCAAACAAAACTCACCCACCCCGCTTCTGGCTGGCAGATTGCAGGAGCCACATGGCTCTATCAAACCAGCCGGACTCGGCACTCGTGCCTCCTTTCATCTAGGAACCATCCTGGGTATCGGGGATTTTCAGGAGCCAGCCGGCCACTCCAAGCCACAGGCCCCCAAACAAAATCTACGGCCATTTTCCCTGGAAGTAAAACTGACCTGCCCATCTTCTGGCTGGCAGATCGCGGGAGACACTTTGTACTATCAAACCAGCCCGACTCAGCAGTGGTGCCACCATTCATCTGGGAACCATCCTGCGTATCGTGGATTTTCAGGAGCCCGCCGGCCACTCCCTGCCACAGGCCCCTAACACAAACCACAACCCTTGACCCTGGCAAACAAAACTGGCCCGCCCCGCTTCTGGCTGGCGGATTGCAGGAGCCACTTGGCTGTATCAAACCAGCCCAACTCGGCACTGGTGCCACCTTGGGTCTGGGAACCATCATGCGCGGCTTGGATTTTAAGGAGCCAGCCGGCCATTCCCAGCCACAGGCCCCCAAACAAAAACTACGGCCCTTTTCCCTGGCAGTAAAACTGACCTGCCCATCTTCTGGCTGGCAGATTGCAGGAGCCACTTGGTACTATCAAACCAGCCCGACTTGGCACTGGTGCCATTTTTCATTTGGGAAGCATCTTGCGTATCGTGGATTTTCAGGAGCCAGCCGGCCACACCCAGCCACAGGCCCCCAAACACAAACTACGGCCCTTTTCCCTGGAAGTAAAACTGACCTGCCCATCTTCTGGCTGGCAGATTGCAGGAGCCACTTGGCTCTATCAAACCAGCCCGACTCGGCACAGGTGCCCCCTTGGGTCTGGGAACCATCCTGCGTGTCGTGGATTTTCAGGAGCCAGCCGGCCTTTCCCAGCCGCAGGAACCGAAAACAAACTAGGGCCCTTTTACCTGGCAAACAAAACTCACCCACCCCGCTTCTGGCTGGCAGATTGCAGGAGACACTTGGCTTTATCAAAACAGCCTGACTCGGCACTGGTGCCACCTTTCATCTGGGAACCATCCTGCATATCGTGGATTTTCAGGATCCAGCCGGCCACTCCCAGCCACAGGCCCCCAAACACAAACTAGAGCCCTTTCCCCTGGAAGTAAAACTGACCTGCCCATCTTCTGGCTGGCAGATTGCAGGAGCCACTTGGTACTACCAAACCAACCCGACTCGGCACTGGTTCCCCCTTGGGTCTGGGAACCATCCAGCGCGGCGTGGATTTTAAGCCGCCAGCCGGCAACTCCCAGCCACAGGCCCCCAAACACAAACTACGGCTTGTTCCCTGGAAGAAAAACTGACCTGCCCCGCTTCTGGCTGGCAGATTGCAGGAGCCACTTGGCTCTATCAAACCAGCCCGACTCGGCACTGGTGTCCCCTTAGGTCTGGGAACCATCCCGCGTATCGTGGATTTTAAGGAGCCGGCCGGACATTCCCGGCCACAGTCCGGGAAAACAATCCACGGCCTTTTTCCCTGGCAGTAAAACTGACGTCCCCATCTTCTGGCTGGCAGATTGCAGGAGCCATTTGGTACTATCAATCCAGCCCGACTTGGCACTGGTGCCATTTTTCCTTTGGGAGCCATCCTGCGTATCGTGGATTTTCAGGAGTCAGCCAGCCACTCCCAGCCACAGGCCCCCAACACAAACCACGGCCTTTTCCCTGGCAAACAAAACTGACCTGCCCATCTTCTGGCTGGCAGATTGCAGGAGCCACTTGGCTCTATCAAACCAGCCCGACTCGGCACTGGTGCCACCTTTCATCTGGGAACCATCCTGCGCATCGTGGATGTTAAGGAGCCAGCCTGCCACTCCCAGCGACAGGCCCCCAAACACAAACTACGGCCCTTTTCCCTGGAAATAAAACTGACCTGCCCATCTTCTGGCTGGCAGATTGCAGGAGCCACTTGGCTCTATCAAACCAGCCCGACATGACAGTGGTGCCAACTTGGGTCTGGCAATCATCCTCAGTATCGTGGATTTTCAGGAGCCAGCCGGCCACACCCAGCCTCAGGCTCCCAAACACACACTACCGGCCCTTTTCCCTGGAAGTAAAACTGACCTGCCCATCTTCTGGCTGGCAGATTGCAGGAGCCACTTGGCTCTATCAAACCAGCCCGACTCGGCACTGATGCCACCTTTCATCTGGGAACCATCCTGCGTATCGTGGATTTTCAGGAGCCAGCCGGCCACTGCCAGCCACAGGTCCCCAAACACAAACTACCGGCCCTTTTCCCTGGAAGTAAAACTGACCTGCCCATCTTCTGGCTGGCAGATTGCAGGAGCAACATGACTCTATCAAAACAGCCCGACTCGGCACTGGTGCCACCTTTCATCTGGGAACCATCCGGCGCGGCGTGGATTTTAAGGAACCATCGGGCCATTCCAGGCCGCAGGCCCCGGAAATAAAACCACGGCCTTTTTCCCTGGCAAACAAAACTCACCCATCCCGCTTCTGGCTGGCAGATTGCAGGAGCCACTTGGCTCTATCAAACCAGCCCGACTCGACACTGGTGCCACTTTTCATCGGGGAACTACCTGCGTATCGTGGATTTTCAGGAGCCAGCCGGCCACTCCCAGCCACAGGCCCCCAAACACAAACTACGGCCCTTTTCCCTGGAAGTAAAACTGACCTGCCCATCTTCTGGCTGGCAGATTGCAGGAGCAACTTGGCTCTATCAAACCAACCCAACTCGGCAATGGTGTCCCCTTGTGTCAGGGAATCATCCTGCGCGGCGTGGATTTTAAGGAGCCAGCCTGACATTCCAGGCCACAGGCCCCCAATAACAAACCACGGCCCTTTTCCCTGGCAAAAAAAAATCACCCACCCAGCTTCTGGCTGGCAGATTGCAGGAGCCACTTGGCTCTATCAAACCAGCCCGACTCGGCACTGGTGCCTCCTTTCATGTGGGAACCATCCTGCGTATCGTGAATTTGAAGGAGCCAGCTGGCCACTCCCAGCCACAGGCCCCCAAACACAAACTACGGCCCTTTTCCCTGGAAGTAAAACTGACCTCCCCATCTTCTGGCTGGCAGATTGCAGGAGCCATTTGGTACTATCAATCCAGCCCGACTTGGCACTGGTGCCATTTTTCCTTTGGGAGCCATCCTGCGTATCGTGGATTTTCAGGAGCCAGCCAGCCACTCCCAGCCACAGGCCCCGAACAAAAACCATGGCCTTTTCCCTGGCAAACAAAACTGACCTGCCCATCTTCTGGCTGGCAGATTGCAGGAGCCACTTGGCTCTATCAAACCAGCCCGACTCGGCACTGGTGCCACCTTTCATCTGGGAACCATCCTGCGCATCGTGGATGTTAAGGAGCCAGCCGGCCACTCCCAGCCACAGGCCCCAAAACACAAACTACGGCCCTTTTCCCTGGAAGTAAAACTGACCTGCCCATCTTCTGGCTGGCAGATTGCAGGAGCCACTTGGCTCTATCAAACCAGCCCGACATGACAGTGGTGCCAACTTGGGTCTGGCAATCATCCTCAGTATCGTGGATTTTCAGGAGCCAGCCGGCCACACCCAGCCTCAGGCTCCCAAACACACACTACCGGCCCTTTTCCCTGGAAGTAAAACTGACCTGCCCATCTTCTGGCTGGCAGATTGCAGGAGCCACTTGGCTCTATCAAACCAGCCCGACTCGGCACTGGTGCCACCTTTCATCTGGGAACCATCCTGCGTATCGTGGATGTTCAGGAGCCCGCCGGCCACTCCCTGCCACAGGTAGCCAAACACAAACTACCGGCCCTTTTCCCTGGAAGTAAAACTGACCTGCCCATCTTCTGGCTGGCAGATTGCAGGAGCAACATGACTCTATCAAAACAGCCCGACTCGGCACTGGTGCCACCTTTCATCTGGGAACCATCCGGCGCGGCGTGGATTTTAAGGAACCATCGGGCCATTCCAGGCCGCAGGCCCCGGAAATAAAACCACGGCCTTTTTCCCTGGCAAACAAAACTCACCCACCCCGCTTCTGGCTGGCAGATTGCAGGAGCCACTTGGCTCTATCAAACCAGCCCGACTCGGCACTGGTGCCACCTTTCATCTGGGAACCATCCTGCGTATCGTGGATTTTCAGAAGCCAGCCGACCATTCCCAGCAACAGGCCCCCAAACAGAAACTATGGGCCTTTCCCCTAGCAAACAAAACACACAACCCGCTTCTGGCTGGCAGATTGCAGGAGCCACATGGCTCTATCAAACCAGCCCAACTCGGCACTGGTGCCACCTTGGGTCTAGGAACCATCATGCGCGGCGTGGATTTTAAGGAGCCAGCCGGCCATTCCCAGCCACAGGCCCCCAATCACAAACTACGGACTTTTTCCCTGGAAGGAAAACTGACCTGCCCATCTTCTGGCTGTCAGATTGCAGGAGCCACTTGTCTCTATCAAATCAGGCCGACTCGGCACTGGTGCCACCTTTCATCTGGGAACCATCCTGTGTATCGTCGATTTTCAGAAACCACCCGCCACTCCCAGCCACAGGCCCCCAACACAAACTACGGCCTTTTTCCCTGGAAGTAAAACTGACCTACCCATCTTCTGGCTGGCAGATTGCGGGAGCCACTTGGCTCTATCAAACTAGCCCGACTCGGCACTGTTGCCACCTTGGGTCTGGGAACCATCCTGCGTATCGTGGATTTTCAGGAGCCAGTTGGCCTCTCCCAGCCACAGGCCCCCAAACACATACCACGGCCCTTTTCCCTGGAAGTAAAACTGACCTTCCCACCTTCTGGCTGGTAGATTGCAGGAGCCACTGGTCTCTATCAAACCAGTTCGACTTGGCCTTGGTGCCCCCTTGGGTCAAGGAACCATCCTACGTATCATGGATTTTCAGGATCCAGCCGGACATTCCCAGTCACAGGCCTCCAAACACAAACTATGGGCCTTTTCCCTGACAAACAAAACTCACCCACCCCGCTTCTGGCTGGCAGATTGCAGGAGCCACTTGGCTCTATCAAACCAGCCCGACTCGGCACTCGTGCCTCCTTTCATCTAGGAACCATCCTGGGTATCGGCGATTTTCAGGAGCCAGCCGGCCACTCCAAGCCACAGGCCCCCAAACAAAATCTACGGCCCTTTTCCCTGGAAGTAAAACTGACCTGCCCATCTTCTGGCTGGCAGATTGCAGGAGCCACTTGGCTCTATCAAACCAGCCCGACTCGGCACTGGTGCCTCCTTTCATGTGGGAACCATCATGCGTATCGTGAATTTGAAGGAGCCAGCTGGCCACTCCCAGCCACAGGCCCCCAAACACAAACTACGGCCCTTTTTTCTGGAAGTATAACAGACATGCCCATCTTCTGGCTGGCAGATTGCAGGAGCCACTTGGTACTATCAAACCAGCCCGACTTGGCACTGGTGCCATTTTTCATTTGGGAAGCATCTTGCGTATCGTGGATTTTCAGCAGCCAGCCGGCCACTCCCAGCCACAGGCCCCCAAACACAAACTACGGCCCTTTTCCCTCGAAGTAAAACTGACCTGCCCATCTTCTGGCTGGCAGATTGCAGGAGCCACTTGGCTCTATCAAACCAGCCCGACTCGGCACAGGTGCCCCCTTGGGTCTGGGAACCATCCTGCGTATCGTGGATTTTCAGGAGCCAGCCGGCATTTCCCAGCCGCAGGAACCGAAAACAAACTAGGGCCCTTTTACCTGGCAAACAAAACTCACCCACCCCGCTTCTGGCTGGCAGATTGCAGGAGACACTTGGCTTTATCAAAACAGCCTGACTCGGCACTGGTGCCACCTTTCATCTGGGAACCATCCTGCATATCGTGGATTTTCAGGAGCCAGCCGGCCACTCCCAGCCACAGGCCCCCAAACACAAACTAGAGCCCTTTCCCCTGGAAGTAAAACTGACCTGCCCATCTTCTGGCTGGCAGATTGCAGGAGCCACTTGGTACTACCAAACCAACCCGACTCGCCACTGGTTCCCCCTTGGGTCTGGGAACCATCCAGCGCGGCGTGGATTTTAAGCCGCCAGCCGGCAACTCCCAGCCACAGGCCCCCAAACACAAACTACGGCTTGTTCCCTGTAAGTAAAACTGACCTGCCCATCTTCTGGCTGGCAGATTGCAGGAGCCACTTGGCTCTATCAAACCAGCCCGACTCGGCACTGGTGCCCCCTTAGGTCTGGGAACCATCCCGCGTATCGTGGATTTTAAGGAGCCGTCCGGACATTCCAGGCCACAGTCCGGGAAAACAATCCACGGCCTTTTTCCCTGGCAGTAAAACTGACGTCCCCATCTTCTGGCTGGCAGATTGCAGGAGCCATTTGGTACTATCAATCCAGCCCGACTTGGCACTGGTGCCATTTTTCCTTTGGGAGCCATCCTGCGTATCGTGGATTTTCAGGAGCCAGCCGGCCACTCCCAGCCACAGGCCCCCAACAAAAACCACGGCCTTTTCCCTGGCAAACAAAACTGACCTGCCCATCTTCTGGCTGGCAGATTGCAGGAGCCACTTGGCTCTATCAAACCAGCCCGACTCGGCACTGGTGCCACCTTTCATCTGGGAACCATCCTGCGCATCGTGGATGTTAAGGAGCCAGCCGGCCACTCCCAGCCACAGGCCCCCAAAAACAAACTACGGCCCTTTTCCCTGGAAGTAAAACTGACCTGCCCATCTTCTGGCTGGCAGATTGCAGGAGCCACTTGGCTCTATCAAACCAGCCCGACATGACAGTGGTGCCAACTTGGGTCTGGCAATCATCCTCAGTATCGTGGATTTTCAGGAGCCAGCCGGCCACACCCAGCCTCAGGCTCCCAAACACACACTACCGGCCCTTTTCCCTGGAAGTAAAACTGACATGCCCATCTTCTGGCTGGCAGATTGCAGGAGCCACTTGGCTCTATCAAACCAGACCGACTCGGCACTGGTGCCACCTTTCATCTTGGAACCATCCTGCGTATCGTGGATTTTCAGGAGCCAGCCGGCCACTGCCAGCCACAGGTCCCCAAACACAAACTACCGGCCCTTTTCCCTGGAAGTAAAACTGACCTGCCCATCTTCTGGCTGGCAGATTGCAGGAGCAACATGACTCTATCAAAACAGCCCGACTCGGCACTGGTGCCACCTTTCATCTGGGAACCATCCGGCGCGGCGTGGATTTTAAGGAACCATCGGGCCATTCCAGGCCGCAGGCCCCGGAAATAAAACCACGGCCTTTTTCCCTGGCAAACACAACTCACCCACCCCGCTTCTGGCTGGCAGATTGCAGGAGCCACTTGGCTCTATCAAACCAGCCCGACTCGACACTGGTGCCACTTTTCATCGGGGAACTACCTGCGTATCGTGGATTTTCAGGAGCCAGCCGGCCACTCCCAGCCACAGGCCCCCAAACACAAACTACGGCCCTTTTCCCTGGAAGTAAAACTGACCTGCCCATCTTCTGGCTGGCAGATTGCAGGAGCAACTTGGCTCTATCAAACCAACCCGACTCGGCAATGGTGTCCCCTTGTGTCAGGGAATCATCCTGCGCGGCGTGGATTTTAAGGAGCCAGCCTGACATTCCAGGCCACAGGCCCCCAAAAACAAACCACGGCCCTTTTCCCTGGCAAAAAAAAATCACCCACCCCTCTTCTGGCTGGCAGATTGCAGGAGACCCTTGGCTCTATCAAACCAGCCCGACTCGGCACTGGTGCCTCCTTTCATCTGGGAACCATCATGCGTATCGTGAATTTGCAGGAGCCAGCTGGCCACTCCCAGCCACAGGCCCCCAAACGCAAACTACGGCCCTTTTCCCTGGAAGTAAAACTGACCTGCCCATCTTCTGGCTGGCAGATTGCAGGAGCCACTTGGCTCAATCAAACCAGCCCGACTTGGCACTGGTGCCATTTTTCATTTGGGAAGCATCTTGCGTATCGTGGATTTTCAGGAGCCAGCCGGCCACTCCCAGCCACAGGCCCCCAAACACAAACTACGGCCCTTTTCCCTGGAAGTAAAACTGACCTGCCCATCTTCTGGTTGGCAGATTGCAGGAGCCACTTGGCTCTATCAAACCAGCCCGACTCGGCACAGGTGCCCCCTTGGGTCTGGGAACCATCCTGCGTGTCGTGGATTTTCAGGAGCCAGCCGGCCTTTCCCAGTCGCAGGAACCGAAAACAAACTACGGCCCTTTTCCCTGGCAAACAAAACTCACCCACCCCGCTTCTGGCTGGCAGATTGCAGGAGACACTTGGCTTTATCAAAACAGCCTGACTCGGCACTGGTGCCACCTTTCATCTGGGAACCATCCTGCATATCGTGGATTTTCAGGAGCCAGCCGGCCACTCCCAGCCACAGGCCCCCAAACACAAACTACGGCCCTTTTCCCTGGAAGTAAAACTGACCTGCCAATCTTCTGGCTGGCAGATTGCAGGAGCCACTTGGTACTACCAAACCAACCCGACTCGGCACTGGTTCCCCCTTGGGTCTGGGAACCATCCAGCGCGGCGTGGATTTTAAGCCGCCAGCCGGCAACTCCCAGCCACAGGCCCCCAAACACAAACTACGGCTTGTTCCCTGGAAGAAAAACTGACCTGCCCCGCTTCTGGCTGGCAGATTGCAGGAGCCACTTGGCTCTATCAAACCAGCCCGACTCGGCACTGGTGCCCCCTTAGGTCTGGGAACCATCCCGTGTATCGTGGATTTTAAGGAGCCATCCGGACATTCCAGGCCACAGTCCGGGAAAACAATCCACGGCCTTTTTCCCTGGCAGTAAAACTGACGTCCCCATCTTCTGGCTGGCAGATTGCAGGAGCCATTTGGTACTATCAATCCAGCCCGACTTGGCACTGGTGCCATTTTTCCTTTGGGAGCCATCCTGCGTATCGTGGATTTTCAGGAGCCAGCCAGCCACTCCCAGCCACAGGCCCCCAACAAAAACCACGGCCTTTTCCCTGGCAAACAAAACTGACCTGCCCATCTTCTGGCTGGCAGATTGCAGGAGCCACTTGGCTCTATCAAACCAGCCCGACTCGGCACTGGTGCCTCCTTTCATCTGGGAACCATCCTGCGCATCGTGGATGTTAAGGAGCCAGCCGGCCACTCCCAGCCACAGGCCCCCAAACACAAACTACGGCCCTTTTCCCTGGAAGTAAAACTGACCTGCCCATCTTCTGGCTGGCAGATTGCAGGAGCCACTTGGCTCTATCAAACCAGCCCGACATGACAGTGGTGCCAACTTGGGTCTGGCAATCATCCTCAGTATGGTGGATTTTCAGGAGCCAGCCGGCCACACCCAGCCTCAGGCTCCCAAACACACACTACCGGCCCTTTTCCCTGGAAGTAAAACTGACATGCCCATCTTCTGGCTGGCAGATTGCAGGAGCAACTTGGCTCTATCAAACCAGCCCGACTCGACACTGGTGCCACTTTTCATCGGGGAACTACCTGCGTATCGTGGATTTTCAGGAGCCAGCCGGCCACTCCCAGCCACAGGCCCCCAAACACAGACTACGGCCCTTTTCCCTGGAAGTAAAACTGACCTGCCCATCTTCTGGCTGGCAGATTGCAGGAGCAACTTGGCTCTATCAAACCAACCCGACTCGGCAATGGTGTCCCCTTGTGTCAGGGAATCATCCTGCGCGGCGTGGATTTTAAGGAGCCAGCCTGACATTCCAGGCCACAGGCCCCCAAAAACAAACCACGGCCCTTTTCCCTGGCAAAAAAAAATCACCCACCCCGCTTCTGGCTGGCAGATTGCAGGAGACCCTTGGCTCTATCAAACCAGCCCGACTCGGCACTGGTGCCTCCTTTCATGTGGGAACCATCCTGCGTATCGTGGATTTTCAGGAGCCAGCCGGCCACTCCCAGCCACAGGCCCCCAAACTCAATCTACGGCCCTTTTCCCTGGAAGTAAAACTGACCTGCCCATCTTCTGGCTGGCAGATTGCAGGAGCCACTCGGTACTATCAATCCAGCCCGACTCGGCACTGGTGCTATTTTTCATTTGGGAGCCATCCTGCGCGGCGTAGATTTTAAGGAGCCAGCCGGCCATTCCAGGCCACAGGCCCCGGAAAACAAACCACGGCCCTTTTCCCTGGCAAGCAAAACTGACCCGCCCCGCTTCTGGCTGGCAGAATGCAGGAGCCACTTGGCTCTATCAAACCAGACCGACTCGGCTCTGGTGCCCCTTTGGTCTGGGAATCATCCTGCGTATCGTGGATTTTCAGGAGCCAGCCGGCCACTCCCAGGCTCAGGCCCCCAAACACACACTACCGGCCCTCTTCCCCGGAAGTAAAACTGAGCTGCCCATCTTCTGGCTGGCAGATAGCAGGAGCCACATGACTCTATCAAAACAGCCCGACTCGGCACTGGTGCCACCTTTCATCTGGGAACCATCCGGCGCGGCGTGGATTTTAAGGAACCATCGGGCCATTCCAGGCCGCAGGCCCCGGAAATAAAACCACGGCCTTTTTCCCTGGCAAACACAACTCACCCACCCCGCTTCTGGCTGGCAGATTGCAGGAGCCACTTGGCTCTATCAAACCAGCCCGACTCGACACTGGTGCCACTTTTCATCGGGGAACTACCTGCGTATCGTGGATTTTCAGGAGCCAGCCGGCCACTCCCAGCCACAGGCCCCCAAACACAAACTACGGCCCTTTTCCCTGGAAGTAAAACTGACCTGCCCATCTTCTGGCTGGCAGATTGCAGGAGCAACTTGGCTCTATCAAACCAACCCGACTCGGCAATGGTGTCCCCTTGTGTCAGGGAATCATCCTGCGCGGCGTGGATTTTAAGGAGCCAGCCTGACATTCCAGGCCACAGGCCCCCAAAAACAAACCACGGCCCTTTTCCCTGGCAAAAAAAAATCACCCACCCCTCTTCTGGCTGGCAGATTGCAGGAGACCCTTGGCTCTATCAAACCAGCCCGACTCGGCACTGGTGCCTCCTTTCATCTGGGAACCATCATGCGTATCGTGAATTTGCAGGAGCCAGCTGGCCACTCCCAGCCACAGGCCCCCAAACGCAAACTACGGCCCTTTTCCCTGGAAGTAAAACTGACCTGCCCATCTTCTGGCTGGCAGATTGCAGGAGCCACTTGGCTCAATCAAACCAGCCCGACTTGGCACTGGTGCCATTTTTCATTTGGGAAGCATCTTGCGTATCGTGGATTTTCAGGAGCCAGCCGGCCACTCCCAGCCACAGGCCCCCAAACACAAACTACGGCCCTTTTCCCTGGAAGTAAAACTGACCTGCCCATCTTCTGGTTGGCAGATTGCAGGAGCCACTTGGCTCTATCAAACCAGCCCGACTCGGCACAGGTGCCCCCTTGGGTCTGGGAACCATCCTGCGTGTCGTGGATTTTCAGGAGCCAGCCGGCCTTTCCCAGTCGCAGGAACCGAAAACAAACTACGGCCCTTTTCCCTGGCAAACAAAACTCACCCACCCCGCTTCTGGCTGGCAGATTGCAGGAGACACTTGGCTTTATCAAAACAGCCTGACTCGGCACTGGTGCCACCTTTCATCTGGGAACCATCCTGCATATCGTGGATTTTCAGGAGCCAGCCGGCCACTCCCAGCCACAGGCCCCCAAACACAAACTACGGCCCTTTTCCCTGGAAGTAAAACTGACCTGCCAATCTTCTGGCTGGCAGATTGCAGGAGCCACTTGGTACTACCAAACCAACCCGACTCGGCACTGGTTCCCCCTTGGGTCTGGGAACCATCCAGCGCGGCGTGGATTTTAAGCCGCCAGCCGGCAACTCCCAGCCACAGGCCCCCAAACACAAACTACGGCTTGTTCCCTGGAAGAAAAACTGACCTGCCCCGCTTCTGGCTGGCAGATTGCAGGAGCCACTTGGCTCTATCAAACCAGCCCGACTCGGCACTGGTGCCCCCTTAGGTCTGGGAACCATCCCGTGTATCGTGGATTTTAAGGAGCCATCCGGACATTCCAGGCCACAGTCCGGGAAAACAATCCACGGCCTTTTTCCCTGGCAGTAAAACTGACGTCCCCATCTTCTGGCTGGCAGATTGCAGGAGCCATTTGGTACTATCAATCCAGCCCGACTTGGCACTGGTGCCATTTTTCCTTTGGGAGCCATCCTGCGTATCGTGGATTTTCAGGAGCCAGCCAGCCACTCCCAGCCACAGGCCCCCAACAAAAACCACGGCCTTTTCCCTGGCAAACAAAACTGACCTGCCCATCTTCTGGCTGGCAGATTGCAGGAGCCACTTGGCTCTATCAAACCAGCCCGACTCGGCACTGGTGCCACCTTTCATCTGGGAACCATCCTGCGCATCGTGGATGTTAAGGAGCCAGCCGGCCACTCCCAGCCACAGGCCCCCAAACACAAACTACGGCCCTTTTCCCTGGAAGTAAAACTGACATGCCCATCTTCTGGCTGGCAGATTGCAGGAGCCACTTGGCTCTATCAAACCAGCCCGACATGACAGTGGTGCCAACTTGGGTCTGGCAATCATCCTCAGTATGGTGGATTTTCAGGAGCCAGCCGGCCACACCCAGCCTCAGGCTCCCAAACACACACTACCGGCCCTTTTCCCTGGAAGTAAAACTGACATGCCCATCTTCTGGCTGGCAGATTGCAGGAGCAACTTGGCTCTATCAAACCAGCCCGACTCGACACTGGTGCCACTTTTCATCGGGGAACTACCTGCGTATCGTGGATTTTCAGGAGCCAGCCGGCCACTCCCAGCCACAGGCCCCCAAACACAGACTACGGCCCTTTTCCCTGGAAGTAAAACTGACCTGCCCATCTTCTGGCTGGCAGATTGCAGGAGCAACTTGGCTCTATCAAACCAACCCGACTCGGCAATGGTGTCCCCTTGTGTCAGGGAATCATCCTGCGCGGCGTGGATTTTAAGGAGCCAGCCTGACATTCCAGGCCACAGGCCCCCAAAAACAAACCACGGCCCTTTTCCCTGGCAAAAAAAAATCACCCACCCCGCTTCTGGCTGGCAGATTGCAGGAGACCCTTGGCTCTATCAAACCAGCCCGACTCGGCACTGGTGCCTCCTTTCATGTGGGAACCATCCTGCGTATCGTGGATTTTCAGGAGCCAGCCGGCCACTCCCAGCCACAGGCCCCCAAACTCAATCTACGGCCCTTTTCCCTGGAAGTAAAACTGACCTGCCCATCTTCTGGCTGGCAGATTGCAGGAGCCACTCGGTACTATCAATCCAGCCCGACTCGGCACTGGTGCTATTTTTCATTTGGGAGCCATCCTGCGCGGCGTAGATTTTAAGGAGCCAGCCGGCCATTCCAGGCCACAGGCCCCGGAAAACAAACCACGGCCCTTTTCCCTGGCAAGCAAAACTGACCCGCCCCGCTTCTGGCTGGCAGAATGCAGGAGCCACTTGGCTCTATCAAACCAGACCGACTCGGCTCTGGTGCCCCTTTGGTCTGGGAATCATCCTGCGTATCGTGGATTTTCAGGAGCCAGCCGGCCACTCCCAGGCTCAGGCCCCCAAACACACACTACCGGCCCTCTTCCCCGGAAGTAAAACTGAGCTGCCCATCTTCTGGCTGGCAGATAGCAGGAGCCACATGACTCTATCAAACCAGCCCGACTCGGCACTGGTTCCCTCTTGGGTCTGGGAACCATCAAGCGCGGCCTGGATTTTAAGCCGCCAGCCGGCCATTCCCAGCCACAGGCTCCCAAACACAAACTACGGCCTTTTTCCCTGGAAGGAAAACTGACCTGCCCATCTTGTGGCTGTCAGATTGCAGGAGCCACTTGTCTCTATCAAATCAGGCCGACTCGGCACTGGTGCCACCTTTCATCTGGGAACCATCCTGTGTATCGCGGATTTTCAGAAACCAGCCGGCCACTCCCAGCCACAGGACCCCAACACAAACTACGGCCTTTTTCCCTGGAAGTCAAACTGACGTACCCATCTTCTGGATGGCAGATTGCGGGAGCCACTTGGCTCTATCAAACTAGCCCGACTCGGCACTGTTGCCACCTTGGGTCTGGGAACCATCCTGCGTATCGTGGATTTTCAGGAGCCAGTTGGCCTCTCCCAGCCACAGGCCCCCAAACACATACCACGGCCCTTTTCCCTGGAAGTAAAACTGACCTGCCCACCTTCTGGCTGGTAGATTGCAGGAGCCACTTGTCTCTATCAAACCAGCTCGACTTGGCCTTGGTGCCCCCTTGGGTCTAGGAACCATCCTACGTATCATGGATTTTCAGGATCCAGCCGGCCATTCCCAGCCACAGGCCCCCAAACACAAACTATGGGCCTTTTCCCTGGCAAACAAAACTCACCCACCCCGCTTCTGGCTGGCAGATTGCAGGAGCCACTTGGCTCTATCAAACCAGCCCGACTCGGCACTGGTGCCTCCTTTCATGTGGGAACCATCATGCGTATCGTGAATTTGAAGGAGCCAGCTGGCCACTCCCAGCCACAGGCCCCCAAACACAAACTACGGCCCTTTTCCCTGGAAGTATAACAGACATGCCCATCTTCTGGCTGGCAGATTGCAGGAGCCACTTGGTACTATCAAACCAGCCCGACTTGGCACTGGTGCCATTTTTCATTTGGGAAGCATCTTGCGTATCGTGGATTTTCAGCAGCCAGCCGGCCACTCCCAGCCACAGGCCCCCAAACACAAACTACGGCCCTTTTCCCTCGAAGTAAAACTGACCTGCCCATCTTCTGGCTGGCAGATTGCAGGAGCCACTTGGCTCTATCAAACCAGCCCGACTCGGCACAGGTGCCCCCTTGGGTCTGGGAACCATCCTGCGTATCGTGGATTTTCAGGAGCCAGCCGGCATTTCCCAGCCGCAGGAACCGAAAACAAACTAGGGCCCTTTTACCTGGCAAACAAAACTCACCCACCCCGCTTCTGGCTGGCAGATTGCAGGAGACACTTGGCTTTATCAAAACAGCCTGACTCGGCACTGGTGCCACCTTTCATCTGGGAACCATCCTGCATATCGTGGATTTTCAGGAGCCAGCCGGCCACTCCCAGCCACAGGCCCCCAAACACAAACTAGAGCCCTTTCCCCTGGAAGTAAAACTGACCTGCCCATCTTCTGGCTGGCAGATTGCAGGAGCCACTTGGTACTACCAAACCAACCCGACTCGGCACTGGTTCCCCCTTGGGTCTGGGAACCATCCAGCGCGGCGTGGATTTTAAGCCGCCAGCCGGCAACTCCCAGCCACAGGCCCCCAAACACAAACTACGGCTTGTTCCCTGTAAGTAAAACTGACCTGCCCATCTTCTGGCTGGCAGATTGCAGGAGCCACTTGGCTCTATCAAACCAGCCCGACTCGGCACTGGTGCCCCCTTAGGTCTGGGAACCATCCCGCGTATCGTGGATTTTAAGGAGCCGTCCGGACATTCCAGGCCACAGTCCGGGAAAACAATCCACGGCCTTTTTCCCTGGCAGTAAAACTGACGTCCCCATCTTCTGGCTGGCAGATTGCAGGAGCCATTTGGTACTATCAATCCAGCCCGACTTGGCACTGGTGCCATTTTTCCTTTGGGAGCCATCCTGCGTATCGTGGATTTTCAGGAGCCAGCCGGCCACTCCCAGCCACAGGCCCCCAACAAAAACCACGGCCTTTTCCCTGGCAAACAAAACTGACCTGCCCATCTTCTGGCTGGCAGATTGCAGGAGCCACTTGGCTCTATCAAACCAGCCCGACTCGGCACTGGTGCCACCTTTCATCTGGGAACCATCCTGCGCATCGTGGATGTTAAGGAGCCAGCCGGCCACTCCCAGCCACAGGCCCCCAAAAACAAACTACGGCCCTTTTCCCTGGAAGTAAAACTGACCTGCCCATCTTCTGGCTGGCAGATTGCAGGAGCCACTTGGCTCTATCAAACCAGCCCGACATGACAGTGGTGCCAACTTGGGTCTGGCAATCATCCTCAGTATCGTGGATTTTCAGGAGCCAGCCGGCCACACCCAGCCTCAGGCTCCCAAACACACACTACCGGCCCTTTTCCCTGGAAGTAAAACTGACATGCCCATCTTCTGGCTGGCAGATTGCAGGAGCCACTTGGCTCTATCAAACCAGCCCGACTCGGCACTGGTGCCACCTTTCATCTTGGAACCATCCTGCGTATCGTGGATTTTCAGGAGCCAGCCGGCCACTGCCAGCCACAGGTCCCCAAACACAAACTACCGGCCCTTTTCCCTGGAAGTAAAACTGACCTGCCCATCTTCTGGCTGGCAGATTGCAGGAGCAACATGACTCTATCAAAACAGCCCGACTCGGCACTGGTGCCACCTTTCATCTGGGAACCATCCGGCGCGGCGTGGATTTTAAGGAACCATCGGGCCATTCCAGGCCGCAGGCCCCGGAAATAAAACCACGGCCTTTTTCCCTGGCAAACACAACTCACCCACCCCGCTTCTGGCTGGCAGATTGCAGGAGCCACTTGGCTCTATCAAACCAGCCCGACTCGACACTGGTGCCACTTTTCATCGGGGAACTACCTGCGTATCGTGGATTTTCAGGAGCCAGCCGGCCACTCCCAGCCACAGGCCCCCAAACACAAACTACGGCCCTTTTCCCTGGAAGTAAAAGAGACCTGCCCATCTTCTGGCTGGCAGATTGCAGGAGCAACTTGGCTCTATCAAACCAACCCGACTCGGCAATGGTGTCCCCTTGTGTCAGGGAATCATCCTGCGCGGCGTGGATTTTAAGGAGCCAGCCTGACATTCCAGGCCACAGGCCCCCAAAAACAAACCACGGCCCTTTTCCCTGGCAAAAAAAAATCACCCACCCCTCTTCTGGCTGGCAGATTGCAGGAGACCCTTGGCTCTATCAAACCAGCCCGACTCGGCACTGGTGCCTCCTTTCATCTGGGAACCATCATGCGTATCGTGAATTTGCAGGAGCCAGCTGGCCACTCCCAGCCACAGGCCCCCAAACGCAAACTACGGCCCTTTTCCCTGGAAGTAAAACTGACCTGCCCATCTTCTGGCTGGCAGATTGCAGGAGCCACTTGGCTCAATCAAACCAGCCCGACTTGGCACTGGTGCCATTTTTCATTTGGGAAGCATCTTGCGTATCGTGGATTTTCAGGAGCCAGCCGGCCACTCCCAGCCACAGGCCCCCAAACACAAACTACGGCCCTTTTCCCTGGAAGTAAAACTGACCTGCCCATCTTCTGGTTGGCAGATTGCAGGAGCCACTTGGCTCTATCAAACCAGCCCGACTCGGCACAGGTGCCCCCTTGGGTCTGGGAACCATCCTGCGTGTCGTGGATTTTCAGGAGCCAGCCGGCCTTTCCCAGTCGCAGGAACCGAAAACAAACTACGGCCCTTTTCCCTGGCAAACAAAACTCACCCACCCCGCTTCTGGCTGGCAGATTGCAGGAGACACTTGGCTTTATCAAAACAGCCTGACTCGGCACTGGTGCCACCTTTCATCTGGGAACCATCCTGCATATCGTGGATTTTCAGGAGCCAGCCGGCCACTCCCAGCCACAGGCCCCCAAACACAAACTACGGCCCTTTTCCCTGGAAGTAAAACTGACCTGCCAATCTTCTGGCTGGCAGATTGCAGGAGCCACTTGGTACTACCAAACCAACCCGACTCGGCACTGGTTCCCCCTTGGGTCTGGGAACCATCCAGCGCGGCGTGGATTTTAAGCCGCCAGCCGGCAACTCCCAGCCACAGGCCCCCAAACACAAACTACGGCTTGTTCCCTGGAAGAAAAACTGACCTGCCCCGCTTCTGGCTGGCAGATTGCAGGAGCCACTTGGCTCTATCAAACCAGCCCGACTCGTCACTGGTGCCCCCTTAGGTCTGGGAACCATCCCGTGTATCGTGGATTTTAAGGAGCCATCCGGACATTCCAGGCCACAGTCCGGGAAAATAATCCACGGCCTTTTTCCCTGGCAGTAAAACTGACGTCCCCATCTTCTGGCTGGCAGATTGCAGGAGCCATTTGGTACTATCAATCCAGCCCGACTTGGCACTGGTGCCATTTTTCCTTTGGGAGCCATCCTGCGTATCGTGGATTTTCAGGAGCCAGCCAGCCACTCCCAGCCACAGGCCCCCAACAAAAACCACGGCCTTTTCCCTGGCAAACAAAACTGACCTCCCCATCTTCTGGCTGGCAGATTGCAGGAGCCACTTGGCTCTATCAAACCAGCCCGACTCGGCACTGGTGCCACCTTTCATCTGGGAACCATCCTGCGCATCGTGGATGTTAAGGAGCCAGCCGGCCACTCCCAGCCACAGGCCCCCAAACACAAACTACGGCCCTTTTCCCTGGAAGTAAAACTGACCTGCCCATCTTCTGGCTGGCAGATTGCAGGAGCCACTTGGCTCTATCAAACCAGCCCGACATGACAGTGGTGCCAACTTGGGTCTGGCAATCATCCTCAGTATGGTGGATTTTCAGGAGCCAGCCGGCCACACCCAGCCTCAGGCTCCCAAACACACACTACCGGCCCTTTTCCCTGGAAGTAAAACTGACATGCCCATCTTCTGGCTGGCAGATTGCAGGAGCAACTTGGCTCTATCAAACCAGCCCGACTCGACACTGGTGCCACTTTTCATCGGGGAACTACCTGCGTATCGTGGATTTTCAGGAGCCAGCCGGCCACTCCCAGCCACAGGCCCCCAAACACAGACTACGGCCCTTTTCCCTGGAAGTAAAACTGACCTGCCCATCTTCTGGCTGGCAGATTGCAGGAGCAACTTGGCTCTATCAAACCAACCCGACTCGGCAATGGTGTCCCCTTGTGTCAGGGAATCATCCTGCGCGGCGTGGATTTTAAGGAGCCAGCCTGACATTCCAGGCCACAGGCCCCCAAAAACAAACCACGGCCCTTTTCCCTGGCAAAAAAAAATCACCCACCCCGCTTCTGGCTGGCAGATTGCAGGAGACCCTTGGCTCTATCAAACCAGCCCGACTCGGCACTGGTGCCTCCTTTCATGTGGGAACCATCCTGCGTATTGTGGATTTTCAGGAGCCAGCCGGCCACTCCCAGCCACAGGCCCCCAAACTCAATCTACGGCCCTTTTCCCTGGAAGTAAAACTGACCTGCCCATCTTCTGGCTGGCAGATTGCAGGAGCCACTCGGTACTATCAATCCAGCCCGACTCGGCACTGGTGCTATTTTTCATTTGGGAGCCATCCTGCGCGGCGTAGATTTTAAGGAGCCAGCCGGCCATTCCAGGCCACAGGCCCCGGAAAACAAACCACGGCCCTTTTCCCTGGCAAGCAAAACTGACCCGCCCCGCTTCTGGCTGGCAGAATGCAGGAGCCACTTGGCTCTATCAAACCAGACCGACTCGGCTCTGGTGCCCCTTTGGTCTGGGAATCATCCTGCGTATCGTGGATTTTCAGGAGCCAGCCGGCCACTCCCAGGCTCAGGACCCCAAACACACACTACCGGCCCTCTTCCCCGGAAGTAAAACTGAGCTGCCCATCTTCTGGCTGGCAGATAGCAGGAGCCACATGACTCTATCAAACCAGCCCGACTCGGCACTGGTTCCCTCTTGGGTCTGGGAACCATCCAGCGCGGCCTGGATTTTAAGCCGCCAGCCGGCCATTCCCAGCCACAGGCCCCCAAACAAAAACTACGGCCTTTTTCCCTGGAAGGAAAACTGACCTGCCCATCTTCTGGCTGTCAGATTGCAGGAGCCACTTGTCTCTATCAAATCAGGCCGACTCGGCACTGGTGCCACCTTTCATCTGGGAACCATCCTGTGTATCGCGGATTTTCAGAAACCAGCCGGCCACTCCCAGCCACAGGCCCCCAACACAAACTACGGCCTTTTTCCCTGGAAGTCAAACTGACGTACCCATCTTCTGGATGGCAGATTGCGGGAGCCACTTGGCTCTATCAAACTAGCCCGACTCGGCACTGTTGCCACCTTGGGTCTGGGAACCATCCTGCGTATCGTGGATTTTCAGGAGCCAGTTGGCCTCTCCCAGCCACAGGCCCCCAAACACATACCACGGCCCTTTTCCCTGGAAGTAAAACTGACCTGCCCACCTTCTGGCTGGTAGATTGCAGGAGCCACTTGTCTCTATCAAACCAGCTCGACTTGGCCTTGGTGCCCCCTTGGGTCTAGGAACCATCCTACGTATCATGGATTTTCAGGATCCAGCCGGCCATTCCCAGCCACAGGCCCCCAAACACAAACTATGGGCCTTTTCCCTGGCAAACAAAACTCACCCACCCCGCTTCTGGCTGGCAGAATGCAGGAGCCACTTGGCTCTATCAAACCAGACCGACTCGGCTCTGGTGCCCCTTTGGTCTGGGAATCATCCTGCGTATCGTGGATTTTCAGGAGCCAGCCGGCCACTCCCAGGCTCAGGCCCCCAAACACACACTACCGGCCCTCTTCCCCGGAAGTAAAACTGAGCTGCCCATCTTCTGGCTGGCAGATAGCAGGAGCCACATGACTCTATCAAACCAGCCCGACTCGGCACTGGTTCCCTCTTGGGTCTGGGAACCATCCAGCGCGGCCTGGATTTTAAGCCGCCAGCCGGCCATTCCCAGCCACAGGCCCCCAAACACAAACTACGGCCCTTTTCCCTGGAAGTAAAACTGACCTGCCCACCTTCTGGCTGGTAGATTGCAGGAGCCACTTGTCTCTATCAAACCAGCTCGACTTGGCCTTGGTGCCCCCTTGGGTCTAGGAACCATCCTACGTATCATGGATTTTCAGGATCCAGCCGGCCATTCCCAGCCACAGGCACCCAAACACAAACTATGGGCCTTTTCCCTGGCAAACAAAACTCACCCACCCCGCTTCTGGCTGGCAGATTGCAAGAGCCACTTGGCTCTATCAAACCAGCCCGACTCGGCACTCGTGCCTCCTTTCATCTAGGAACCATCCTGGGTATCGGGGATTTTCAGGAGCCAGCCGGCCACTCCAAGCCACAGGCCCCCAAACAAAATCTACGGCCCTTTTCCCTGGAAGTAAATCTGACCGGCCCATCTTCTGGCTGGCAGATTGCGGGAGACACTTTGTACTATCAAACCAGCCCGACTCAGCAGTGGTGCCACCATTCATCTGGGAACCATCCTGCGTATCGTGGATTTTCAGGAGCCCGCCGGCCACTCCCTGCCACAGGCCCCTAACACAAACCACAACCCTTGACCCTGGCAAACAAAACTGGCCCGCCCCGCTTCTGGCTGGCGGATTGCAGGAGCCACTTGGCTGTATCAAACCAGCCCAACTCGGCACTGGTGCCACCTTGGGTCTGGGAACCATCATGCGCGGCTTGGATTTTAAGGAGCCAGCCGGCCATTCCCAGCCACAGGCCCCCAAACAAAAACTACGGCCCATTTCCCTGGAAGTATAACTGACCTGCACATCTTCTGGCTGGCATATTGCAGGAGCCACGTGGTACTATCAAACCAGCCCGACTTGGCACTGGTGCCATTTTTCATTTGGGAAGCATCTTGTGTATCGTGGATTTTCAGGAGCCAGCCGGCCACTCCTAGCCACAGGCCCCCAAACACAAACTACGGCCCTTTTCCCTGGATGTAAAACTGACCTGCCCATCTTCTGGCTGGCAGATTGCAGGAGCCACTTGGTACTATCAAACCAACCCGACTCAGCACTGGTGCCCCCTTGGGTCTGGCAACCATCCAGCGAGGCCTGGATTTTAAGCCGCCAGCCGGCCACTCCCAGCCACTGGCCCCCAACACAAACCACGGCCCTTTTCCCTGGCAAACAAACTCACCCGCCCCGCTTCTGGCTGGCAGATTGCAGGAGCCACTTGGCTCTATCAAACCATCGTGACTCGGCACTGCTGCCCCCTTGGGTCTGGGAACCATCCTGCGTGGCGTGGATTTTAAGGAGCCAGCCGGCCATTCTTGGCCACAGGCCCCGGAAAACAAACCACGGCCCTTTTCCCTGGCAAACAAAACTCAGCCACCCCGCTTCTGGTTGGCAGATTGCACGAGACACTTGGCTCTATCAAACCAGCCCGACTTGGCACTTGTGCCACCTTTCTTTTGGAAGCATCTTGCGTATCGTGGATTTTCAGGAGCCAGCCTGCCACTGCCTGCCCCAGGCCCCCAAACAGAAACCACCACCCCATTCCCTGGAAACAAAATTCAGCCGCCCCGCTTCTTGCTGGCAGATTGCAGGAGCTACTCTGTATTATCAAACCATCACGACTTGGCTCTGGTGCCACCTTTTATCTGGGAACCATCCTGCGTATCGAGGATTTTCAGGAGCCAGCCGGCCACTCCCAGCCTCAGGCCCGGAAACACAAACCACAGCCCTTTTCCCTGGAAACAAAACTAGACAAATCTGGGACTTTTTTACCGACTAAAATTGTTTGAATAATCTCGTCATAATAATAGATTTCCAGAAGAACTTTTTAAAATCTTTCTTAGAGTTGAGAAAGTCCAGGACTGAGGTCTTTTTCTTCCCATATCAATATTGCAACGAAATTGTTAAATAAAGACCAACTCTTTATTTTTCTTTTTAACCCAAGTAAATAATTCCCATTCATTAATCCATTTTGTGGACCAATATTTGCCATTCGGATGGAAGTTGTCACTTCTTTACAATAGACATTCTGTGACTATGTTGACAAGTCTTGGGTGATGATCCTAACTGGTCTTAGATACACATAGCGGGAAATTTCCTCAGCCAGTGTCAGTCCTAAGCATGCGTATCAGAAGATCTTTCTATCGCTGGGAATTTTCCCATGAAAGGGATTCAGTTAGGGAAGAGACACTTGTCCCAGAGTTTTACATTCTTCTTGAACACTGCTTAAGGAACATGGATCCCATGTCCATTTGGATCTCTGTCTGCACAGAACTTTGTCATGCCAGTGCTTGAAATGCATCTCGAAGAGAATTCACTACACAGAATGAATGAGAGTGGTAGGGCTCAGTGGGGCTCACCAGGCCCAACCCCCCTGTTAAAGCAGGATACCTAGAGCCTCTTGCCCGGGATTCTATCTGGGTGTACTTTTAATGTCTTCTAAGATCCAGGCTTCAGAAGCTTTCTGGGCAGTCTGTGCCGCGGTTCAGTCACCCTCACAGTAAAACATCATTTGGTGATGTTCATAGGCAATCTCCTGTATTTCAGTGTGTGTCCACTGCCTCTTGTCTTTTCACTCAGCATCACTTAAAAGACACTGGTTCCCTCCCTTTTGCATTATTGCTTCCCGTATGTATGTGTGCAGCCATGTAGAGAAATGTAAAAACCTCCCTGAAGGCCACGCAGACAATATTCCCTTCATCTACCAGTCAAGTTGATTCATCAGAGGTGTTGAAAAAGTTGTTCAGCATGAAATTCCCCAGGAAAATCCACGCCGAGTACATTGCTTTGTCCTCCTTCATATGCCAGGCAAGGCTTTCAGGAATAGCTGCCCCATCAACTTCATAGGGATAAAAAAGAGGCTGGCTGATTTGTACTTTTCCGAGTCCTCCTAATTGCCATTTTTGAAGAGGGCAGTCTTTTGCTTTCATGCATTCTTAGCTACGGAAACCTCCATACTTTCGTCTTTAGCGTTTCTTGTCCCCTCCAACTTCGCAAAAAGTTTTTCCACTATGTCTGGCAAGGAGAATCTGGGTCAGGGCTGAAAACATCTCCCATGGTGTTGTACATGTTGCAGAGAAGTCTGCAGAGTGTTTTGCAGGAAGAAAAAGAAAGATGTCCAAAACACCTTCCAATCGAATGTTCATGTGTTTGGAAAAGCTAGGAGAGTTGTAAGGTACTGTTTTCTATCAGTTTGCAAGCTGCGCACACTACCCCAGTGTTGTGCAGCTTCATTCCCACCTTTCCGAAGCAGCCGCTCACTCCGGTCCCCGGAGACGAAGAGGCGGCTTCTTCGCGCAAAGGCGATTGTGCCGGTCACAGTGCACTCCAGTGCGGCGGCTTCTTCCGAAATGCGCCCGGGCCCGGCGCTTAGCTCCGGGGAACTCTGTATTTCGACTTTAGCGTCTCTTGTGTTCTACATCACTACTAAAAGCATTTCCACTATGTCTGGCAAGTAGAAACTGTGCCTGCACAGAAAACATCTCCCATCATGTTTTACATGTTGCAGAGAGCTCTGCTGAGTGTTTTGCACGAAGAAAATGAAGTTGTTGAAAACACCTTCCATCCGTATATTCATATGTTTGGAAAAGGTAGGAAAGTGGTAAGGTACTGTTTTCTATCAGTTTGCAAGCTGCGCACACTATCCCAGTCTTGTGCAGCTTCATTCTTCTCCTTTTGAAAGCAGCCGCTCTCTCTGGCTCCCGGAGACGAAGAGGCGGCTTCTTCGCGCAAAGGCGATTGTGCCGGTCACAGTGCACTCCAGTGCGGCAGCTTCTTCCGAAATGTGCCCGGGACCGGCGCTTACCTCCGGGGAGCTCCATATTTCGTCTTTAGCGTCTTTTGTGGTCTATACCATTGAAAGGTCCTTTCCACTATGTCTGGCATGTAGAAACTGTGCCAGCACAGAAAACATCTCCCATCGTGTTTTACTTGTTTAGAGACCTCTGCAGAATGTTTTGCAAGAAGAAAAATAAAGTTGTCCAAAACACCTTCCAATCGAATGTTCATGTGTTTGGAAAAGGTAGGAGTGGTAAGGTACTGTTTTTTATCAGTTGGCAAGCTGCACACACTATCCCAGTGATGTGCAGCTTCATTCTTCACCTTTTGAAAGCAGCCGCTCTCTCCGGCTCCCGGAGG